>NC_083474.1:5793108-6093108 GCF_030014155.1 Tachysurus vachellii
CAAAACTTCAGAAATTCGTTCTACATTCACCAGCCTCTTGTGTTTCTGCATGTTCATACAGTTTTCTTATCAGTTAATCATGTGGCTTCTGCACAGGATGCATAAAATCGTGCAGCTGCACGTCATTATTCAAATGACGGGTCAGATTCGGTTAATGTTCTCTTCAAACATTAAAACGGGGAAAAGTGTGATCGCTGTGACTTTAATCGACGGGTTGAGTATTTCAGAAACTAGAGTTTATACACAATGGTTTGAGGAACAAAAACATTAAGTGGGTGACAGTTTTGTGGGTGGAAACGCCTTGTTGATGAGAGAGACCAGAGATGAATGACTAGCCTGGTCTGAACTGACAGGAAGTCTATTATTACTCAAATTAGAACTTGGTGGATGAGCTACAATAACAGAAGATCAGGTTTAACTTCTGTCAGCCGAGAACAGGAATCTGAGATGATCATGGACACAGACTCACCCAAAATGGACAGTTAATGACTGGAAAAAAGTATATGGTGTTTTTTTTTTTTTCTAATCTTACCAACACTAAGTAGTGTTGGTAAGTCTGTGCTCGTGTTTATCTCAGAGTCTTGTTCTTGGCTGACAGGTCTGGAACCTAACGTGGTCTTCTTCTGTTGTAGCTCATTCGCCTTAATTTGTGTATTCTGAGATGTTTTGGGGTTTTTTTCCCACCGCAGTTATAATGTGTAGTTGAGTTCTAGACACTCTTGTTAATTATCATGTGAAGACATGCGCCTGCTTTTTACTGCTGCCACACGATTGGCTAATAATTGAATGTAAAAGCAAGTGTACATGTGTTTCTATTAAAGTGGCATACTCACGTCAACATACTTGCTGTTTTTTTTTTGGATCAGATGAATAAATAGAGAAAAAAACTCCACTGAATGATTACTGTGAAAAGTGTGTGTCACTTTAGCAACACCAACGTTGCACTTCCAGTAAGCACACTGTAAAAAGCTGTTCAGTTTCCTAGCAGAAGGTTTCCTACTGTTCATTTTCTGGCTTGGTTCTGCATTAGTAAGTGCGGCATCTAACCCCCCTACCCAAAAAAAATAGTGGTTTGCGGAGCAGTACGGTTTTTCCCCGTATTCAATCTGGGGAATCTGCTCACCACCAATATAAAATACAGACGGGCAAAAGGTTCAATATTTCATGAAATACTTACTGTAAAAACTGCAGTGTAGGTTGGGTTCAAAGAGCATTCTGTAAATGATTATGTAAATGAAAGAGATAAATGTAAAACAAGCAGACCTAAAGAAGAAACACTTTAGTGAAATTCAACATATTTATTGATGAATTGTGACAGAATAGTCAATCGTGAAGGGAAACACTTCTATCACACATTGGACCGAGCTGCACGGTGCTGTGCATGTTTCTAACCAATAGTCTGTTTCTGACAGTTTGGTTAGAAACATATACACCATTAGCCTGCTGGAGGTCATTTTGTAAGGCTCTGGCACTGCTGCTCCTGGTCCTTCTTGCACAAAGCAGCAGATGCCGGTCCTGCTGTTGGGTTGTTGCTCCTTTAACGGCTTGTCCCCCTGTATCTCCTACATGCTATGCTGGGAAACGTATGGATGTGCCATCCTGTAGGAGCTGGACTACCTGTGCAGCCTGATCGGCTCATGTGGTGCCACGGACCCTAACGAAACACAAAACTAGTAACAAATCAGCCTGGAAGGATACAGATTTCTTCTTATCTAATCACTTATTCTTTCTAATTGGACAGATGTCCCTGAAGTCGGTGTTATACTGTGATGATTAAGTGTTCCCTTAATTATTTTGAGTAGTGTATTTTATTTACTACGAGTTAGTGATCTGTACTGAACACTGTCATCTAAAGTACTAATTTATTTACTTTACTTCACTTTCTAAAACCCATATTCCTCCCTCGGAATATAGACCTATTATCAATGGCTATGTACTAAATAAGAGGCAAGAGGAATGGAATACATGGTCGAATAACAAACTGTTTGAAATACACCCAGAAATTACTAACAGGTCTCTAATACCTATATCATGAAATCAAGATTCGATCAGGTGATCTTAACCAGATGTAGAATCGGGCATACAAGACTGACACATGAATACTTCCTGAAAGCATTTAAAGAGCTATATTACAAGGTTTCATCAGAAAAAGTTTTAGCGTTTCTGTCATATATTAATGTAAAAAAATTCATTTAAGTTGTCTATATTTGTCTATATTTATTTCTTTGTGATTTTAGGTTCTTTTAGTTCTTATTAACCGTTCTTGCCATGAAGATAGCCTCAGTAGCTGACATGGCAGTAAATTATAGCAACTACTACTAAAACCCATATTTTCTAGAAACGATTCAGTAACCAGTCCTGACTGTTATTTCAGTCCTGTCAGAATTGTTATGCTTAAATTATAAAGCCTGCATGTGTCTGTGTGATGGACTATCACAGATGACATCGAGATCATCTTCAGTTTGGGCAACTGGGAGGCGAAGGCCGAGTTCGCGCAGACCGACGTGCATCGACAGATCGCCATCGTCTTCAAGTCACCACCGTATCAGGAGCAGGACGTAGCTGATGCGGTTGAGGTTAACGTGTCTCTCCGACGTATTTCAGATCGTATGTACAGCGAGCCGGTGAAGTTTACCTACCTGCCTTACAATCCAGGTCAGTATGCAACATGAAATGTTTTGGAGACTTTTACTTTAGGCTTGTGGTTATAACCACTGATTTATGGTTATATAACCACAAAAAGCACCTTCACCTGCATAATTTCTATTTTTATCTCTTACATTCTTATATCTTGTAGAGTTTCATTGCCTTAAATAAAATACAAAATAGGGAACTGCGACGTGTTTGTCAGGGTGAATAATCAAGAGGCTGGATATTAACTTAGTGTTGTTATCTGTCGAGGGTTTATGAGTAACAAAGGAAACACTTACTGATGAATCTCTGAAGAATTTAGTCATTTGAAATAGTAAAGGGAAAAAAGCAGAGCAGACTTTTCTCTCTTTCATTATTTCTTATACCAAATCAGATTTTCACTGAACACTTTTGAAATGCTGCCAGAGAAAATTCTGAAGCGACAGACATTTTGTCAGATTTCAAACCCAGTAATGAAATGAAATGACTCTCGTTCTATCATCTCGTAGTGAGTAATCTAATATTTTTCTTTGCTTGTTGTTGTGCAGATCCTTATGAGGTCAAACGGAAATGCAAATTAAAATCCGACCGAAAGTTTAACGAGGACTGCGTTGTCAGTGCAGGTAGAGTATTTCAGCATACAGGTACACACACAGTGCTTCACTGTTGTTCCATTCTTACATCCAGCGTTTATTTTTCTTCCAGATGCGATGATTAACACACCAATTCCAGCACAGCAGTTTGTGGCCCAGGAAGAGAGCCAGGCCATGTTCCCTCCAGTCATGGATGAGATTCAGTATCCCGACAGCGATCTCCAGTTGGACAGCCCGTGTGTCAGCCTGGACCCAGAGTCAATCAGCACCCTGCTGTTGAGCATTAATGAGTGCCTGGGCAACCAGACCTTTCTCCAGCTGTTGAACAGCCAAGATCTCAATTCCAGCTCCACAGATACAAACCTGAATCATCCGGAAGCCGGCAAGCCTCAGATTTCGTCATTTGTTGACCCGTTTTATGACCCAGAACTTCCACAAGACTTGCACGACATTTTCTTACGTCAGGTCAAAACTGAAGAAGACTCATGAAGACCTCAGTAAATGCTTGTAAGAGTAGAGACCTAGACAGAGCTCGTCATTTTCATTATTGGAAAATAAGGATTTGGAGTCTACTCCAGAAGCGTGCATGTAGTTTTAGATTCACACTGGATGCCATTTGTGCTGTCTTTGTGGGCTCTCAAAATGACCATTGAACCTTTTGGAATTGAAGGACAAATCTGAGGACAGTCAGAAAATGGGCTGTGTGAGAGCACCATAAAATGGCAGCTCAGACTTGTGTAGTGTCTAGTGAGCATGAGCTTGATGCCGTTCTGCATGATGTAAGGTCTGGGAGATGCATATAACTTTTAGGTACTCCTGCACAAAGAAAAAGAGAAAAGATGTTGTTTGTATGCTTTTTTTTTTTTTTTTTTTTTTTTTTAGGAGTAATTATCAAATAGGCCATTAGTGGATTACACAAGCTTCATATTGTGAACCTGTTTAGACCAAACTGCAGCTTTGCCACCTTCATCTGTACATATTCATATACTAATATGTCCATGGCTTTTGCTTAGAAGAGCATCGAGTGTTCCTGCTGTAGCATTAAACGGGATTGATTTTATTCATTTTAAGATTGGCCTTTTGTAAAAAAAAAAAAAAAAAAAGATTGAATAACGTAGCAGATTCCACTTGTAAAGTATATTTTAGTGTAAATAAGGAACAAAACTGCTTCTCGTTGGAAAATATAATCTGTGTGTCTTGTATTAAAGGCTTGGCTTAGCTCCTTTGGTTTTGGATACTGTAAGTGATGTCACATACTCACATAATGACTATTGCTAAATGCAGACTAGACCAGCAGTTGTGAGATTTCGATATATCCTCATTCTCGAGAAAATTAGCTTTAATATCTTGCTTAAAGTGTTGTGTGTAATTATTTCAGAAGAAGCAGAATTCCATCATATGTCAGTCAACTAAATAAAGAGGAAACGTCATGAAAAGTTCAATGACCTTTCTCTTCTCACTGCATTCAAATGAACGGACAAAAGAAATGCTGCAAAGTCAGATTCCATCACATCATTGTCAAGATCTTAAAGGAAGTCGGTGGGGAAAATCCACCATTGTGCAACTCTTCAATCTTTGGTATTTGTTTAATGCACTTCTATTTTTTGCAGGAGTTACACACATCACACAGGTGCTAGGTGCACAGATGTGGTGGAAGCATGAAAAACAGGAAAGTGTAAGGATTTGAACAACTGTGCTGTGCTGTGCTGTGCTGTGATGGCTTGACGACTGGGTCAGAAACGGCAGGTCTTGCGGGGTGTTTAGTTCAAAATTGGTCCAAAAAAGTTCAAGCGATAAACCAATGACAGGATAATGAGTGTCCAAGATTTCCTGATGACATGAAGAATGAATCCCATCTGATGTGTTCCACAGAAGATCTGCGATAGTACAAACTGCTGATAAAGTAATACTGGCTTTGATAGAAAGGACTCAGAATGTGTCCATGTTGACTTCTGTCCACCACTGAGAGCTCCTACAGTCATCATTAGAACTGGACTTTTTAGAAATGTCCAGGCCACCTTCTTCCACGTGTGTGTCACTTACTTGGGGAAGAGATGGCATCAGGTTGCACAATGGAAGAAGGCAAGCTCTGGATAATGTTCTGCTGGGAAACCTTGGATCCTGGCATTTATATAAATGTTACCGTGACATGTACAACCTAGTTGGAAGATCTTCATTCCTTCATGGCAACAATATTCCATAATTCAATTTTATTTTATTTGGATAGTACAATAGACAAAGCAGCATTACCAAAATATATAAATACATATAGGGGGGCACGGTGGCTTAGTGGTTAGCACGTTTGCCTCACACCTCCAGGGTTGGGGGTTCGATTCCTGCCTCCACCTTGTGTGTGTGGAGTTTGCATGTTCTCCCCGTGCCTCGTGGGTTTCCTCCGGGTACTCCGGTTTCCTCCCCCGGTCCAAAGACATGCATGGTAGGTTGATTGGCATCTCTGGAAAATTGTCCGTAGTGTGTGATTGCGTGAGTGAGTGTGTGTGCCCTGCAATGGGTTGGCACTCCGTCCAGGGTGTATCCTGCCTTGATGCCCGATGACGCCTGAGATAGGATCTGAGATAATCCCCGTGACCCGAGGTAGTTCGGATAAGCGGTAGAGAATGAATGAATGAAAATTCATATACATCCCTGACAATGCAAAAAATGTTCAGGAATGGTTCAAGGTCAAGGTGTTGACTTGGCCTCCAAATTCCCCATTATTTCAATCTGTGGTACGTGCTGATCGAGTCTGATCCATGGAGGCGCCGCCTTCAGAGCTCTTGTGGCTTCCATGCCTCAACAGGTCCGAGTTATATTAGGGCGATATTAGGCGTGTTTCTAATGCTCTGGCTGATCAGTGTTTATCATCAGCACATACATGAGACTTGTTTATAGCTCTAAATGGGAAGTTCCGAAGATGTTCGAATGTGGTTAAGACTTAAGTGCGTACTCTAAAGCCCCAGTTGAGCCACCACTGTCCTAGATGTGATGTTTTTCAGTTGGTTCCTTGCATCTGCCACCAGAATCAACAGCGATCTATCCAACTCACATAAAAGAGACGCATCACATATTTTGTCTGACAAAAGAACATCAGAAGATGAATTTTTTTATTTGATATTTACAGGATAATGGCAATTCTGAAATGCCATCGTTACACAAAAGCAAAGAAAACAAAGCTCTAATAAATACATTTTTATTCGTGCTCATATCACTGACGCTATAATCAGTCTTTCTTTTCCACAATCTGGGGTACAGCGAGTTTTAACATTGACAGATCCTTCACCAGGTTCTCCACACAACTCTTGTAAAGTGGCTCAGGATCCTGTGTGACAATGAAGAAAGACAGGTTAAGAAAAAAAATTACACTGGATTTCCTCACTAAGCCATAATGCTCTATTTGGATTAATTGATCTGAATAAATAGCATGATGATGATGATGATATCTCAACTCAAAGAGACAGCTATAGTCTACTATTCGGCTGAACGGCATGAATGTCACAAAGATCCAAGCAGAAGTGAGCTCATTAACAATAGTGTTATAAAGTATGATGCATACAGTACATGATACTCTTTGTTGACTCTGGTATATCTCTGGTTTCCTGTTTTTCTTGTATGTGGTTACTATCAGTGTTGAGCTGTGACAAAATACCAGTAGTAAAAGTTTTAGGCTACAGATCAAATATTTACCATCTGTGTCGTCTTTCACTCCACAGTATATTTCAAAAAAGGTTTTTTTAGGTCCACGCTAAAACATTCACTCTTTAAAAGACACACCATTAGAGTTTGTTTATTAACTACCTCTTCCCCAAGTGTGTGCACATCTTCCCCTTTTGTTTTTGCTCTGTAGGTCAATGGTATCTGCCACATGATCCACACACCAAATGGTGGCAGTAGAGCAGACAATGAGACGGTTGATCTTTTCAAAACATCTGCTCATGCAACTTCACAGTGCAGCGCAACACATGGTGTAATCAGCCCTGTTCTGCATACATTCATGTTTATTCTTCAAATGCTAAAATCCCATTCAGCTCTGGTTATTGTTTCTGAGGGCTCAATATAGTAAAGTAGACTAAAAACTATAGTAGAGTTGAGAAGTTGAAAGTAGCTGTGTAGAGTATAGTAGAGTACAATGGAGTAGATGAGTAGAGTAAAGTAGAAGGGATTAGAGGAGAGTAATTGTGGAACAGTAGAATAGAGTACAGTAGTAAAATAGAGCAAGATTATACAACTGAGTAGGAAGTAGAACAATAGAGTAGATGTGAGTAGTGGAGTAGATTACACAAGTGGAGGAGTGGAGTATAGTAGAGTCCAATAGAATACAGTAGATGATAGTAGTGGAGTAGATTACACAAGTGGCAGAGTGGAGTAGAGTATAGTACAGTAGAGTAGAGGAGTAGAGTATAGTAGAGTAGAAGAGTATAGTACAGTAGAGTAGAGGAGTATAGTACAGTGGAGTAGAGGAGTAGAGTAGAGGAGTACAGTATAGTACAGTAGAGTAGAGGAGTGGAGTAGAGTATAGTACAGTGGAGTAGAGTATAGTACAGTAGAGGAGTGGAGTAGAGTAGAGTATAGTACAGTAGAGGAGTGGAGTATAGTACAGTGGAGTAGAGTATAGTACAGTAGAGTAGAGGAGTATAGTATAGTGGAGTAGAGTATAGTACAGTAGAGTAGAGGAGTAGAGTATAGTACAGTAGAGTAGAGGAGTAGAGTATAGTACAGTAGAGTAGAGGAGTAGAGTATAGTACAGTAGAGTAGAGGAGTAGAGTATAGTACAGTAGAGTAGAGGAGTACAGTAGAGTAGAGTATAGTACAGTAGAGTAGAGGAGTGGAGTAGAGTATAGTACAGTAGAGGAGTGGAGTATAGTACAGTGGAGTAGAGTATAGTACAGTAGAGTAGAGGAGTATAGTACAGTGGAGTAGAGTATAGTACAGTAGAGTAGAGGAGTAGAGTATAGTACAGTAGAGTAGAGGAGTAGAGTATAGTACAGTAGAGTAGAGGAGTAGAGTATAGTACAGTAGAGTAGAGGAGTACAGTAGAGTAGAGTATAGTACAGTAGAGTAGAGGAGTGGAGTAGAGTATAGTACAGTAGAGGAGTGGAGTATAGTACAGTGGAGTAGAGTATAGTACAGTAGAGTAGAGGAGTAGAGTATAGTACAGTAGAGTACAGTGGAGTAGAGTATAGTACAGTAGAGTAGAGGAGTAGAGTATAGTACAGTAGAGTAGAGGAGTACAGTAGAGTAGAGTATAGTACAGTAGAGTAGAGGAGTACAGTAGAGTAGAGTATAGTACAGTAGAGTAGAGGAGTGGAGTAGAGTATAGTACAGTGGAGTAGAGTATAGTACAGTAGAGTAGAGGAGTACAGTAGAGTAGAGTATAGTACAGTAGAGTAGAGGAGTACAGTAGAGTAGAGTATAGTACAGTAGAGTAGAGGAGTGGAGTAGAGTATAGTACAGTGGAGTAGAGTATAGTACAGTAGAGGAGTGGAGTATAGTAGAGTAGAGTAGAGTACAGTAGAGTAGTATAGTAAAGTAGAGTATAGTAAAGTAGAGTATAGTATAGTATAGTAGAGGAGTAGAGTAGTGGAGTATAGTAGAGTAGAGGAGTATAGTACAGTAGAGTAGAGGAGTAGAGTATAGTAGAGTAGAGTAGTAGATAGTACAGTAGAGTAGAGGAGTACAGTAGAGTAGAAGAGTACAGTAGAGTAGAGGAGTAGAGTATAGTACAGTAGAGTAGAGGAGTAGAGTATAGTACAGTAGAGTAGAGGAGTAGAGTATAGTACAGTAGAGTAGAGGAGTAGAGTATAGTACAGTAGAGTAGAGTATAGTAGAGTCCAATAGAATACAGTAGAGTAGATGAGGTTAGTAAAGTCAAGTAGAATACAGTAGATGAGAGGAGTAGTGTAGAGTAGATGAGAGTAGAGTCAAGCAGAGTACAGAGAGTAGCAGATTAGAGTAGAGTAGCAGAGTGGAGTTTAGTATTATAGAGTACAGTAGAAAAGATAAGAGGAGTGGAGTAGATAAGAGTAGAGTCAAGCAGAATACAGTAGATAAGGAGTAGTGTAGAGTAGATGAGAGTAGTGTAGTAGTTGTAGAAGAGTGTAGAGTCAAGTATAGTACAGATGAGTAGATGAGAGTAACAGAGTGGAGTAGAGTAGATAAGAGTAGAGTAGATAAGAGTAGAGTAGATAAGAGTAGAGTAGATGAGAGTAGACTCAAGCAGAACAGAGTAGATGAGATCAGTAGCAGTTTAAAAAAGAGTAGCAGATTAGATTAGAGTAGAATATATAGTATAGTATAATAGAGTAGAAAAGATAAGAGTAGAGTGGAGTAGAGTAGAGTGTGCCTAGTGTAGAACATGGCTTAGGCATAAGAATTTAATATTTTATTTCACAATCACATCACCTTGTGTTCTAGGAGTCTCTGTTTCTCGACTGCTTCCTCCAGGCTCAGGCCGACCCACTCCGCCTCCTCAGCAGGAATCTCAAACTGCTGTCTCCCCACCACATGCAAGCCAACCGACACAGAGACACAACATAAAGCAACGGCCATCCAGTTCCATCACATCCAACACATTTCCTATTTAAACTATTTAAATCTTCAATAGTAATTTTGTGAACTGCACACCTTGTACTTGTTGTAGATCTTCTCCCTTCGAGTTGGATCGTCTGGGTAGAGCTCAGTGTCTTTGCGTGCTAACCGCAGGAGCATGGCGCGTTTCAGGTCCATGCCAAACTTGGAGTTCAGGTCCTGCTTTGGTGTCTGATATAAAAAGACTTTGTCATCCAGGATGCTGCCTTTGCCAATCAATATTTCACCTCAAAGCCTTGGTCTGGAGGCAGCACCAAAAGTACCACAACTTCTAAATGCAAATGTTGTCAATAAAAGGAGGTTAACTGGAGGAGTCGCAGAGTAAGAATTTCATTTGGGTAACTGACTGACAGTTTGTCCAAAAACCTTTAAGCACAGAGGCAAGCTGATATTGTAGCCATAAATGGATAAATTTTACAAACACTAGATACATGTGATATGGTTAATAAAAAAAAACCAAAAAAAAAAACAAGCAAATATAGACAGAACCAAAAACGATCTAGTAGAGATTGCAAGTTTGTGTGTGTGTGTGTGTGTGTGTGTGTGTATGCACACAAATGTGTAGCAACACATAATCAAATGTCTTTTACTACTGACTATTGGTATATTGTAAATATCTTAAATGTTTTACTGTAAACCGTCTTAGATTATTAACAACTTCAGATTTTTATAAATAAACAGAACCTTATAAATCTGTTCCAACAGTAGCTGATCTTACATAACAATAACGTTTTATCTGTTTGGCCAGTGCTGAGAAAATGCACTATAACTGAGAATCTTTAAAAATGTCAGCTCCGAGTGTACGCTTTTGTTCAGTTGTACATTCGAGTGTTTTATAGCTTAAAATACTGTTAAAAAAACAGTAACATCATGAAAAAACTAATCAGCCGGTTACCTTTAGAATGTAGAAGTCAAAGCCGTAAGCGGCGTCGATAAGATCCAACGTGCGAGCTGTGACTGTGATGTTGAACTTCTGGTTAAGGATTTCGCTGTACAGCTCCCTCTTAAAGAGTTGAGGCTTCCAGATCTTCTTCACTCTTGCAGAGAGCTGCAGAGAAATAACACACAAACATGAAGATCCAGGCACACATTTAAACATAGCAACTAAATAGCTAAGAATGTAGATTAACTCTGAAAAAACTCTATTTTATTTTTGCATTTTAAACAGAAGTGTCACGAACCAGACCTCGACTTTCAGCGTAGAGACTGTGAACTAAGAACCACCCACTTGAAGAGAAAAAGAATTAACATCACTGACAACCCGTCAATAAACACTATACTGGACCATCATCACTAAGTGCTTCATAAAAAAGCTTTAACATTTTTTAAAGAGCTATAAACTGTTTCTAGAACAGTGACTACAATGTGCTTCAAAATGCTCATCTGACTGCAGACTGGTTTCTTGCTTTAAACCAGTGCATGGAAATGAGAGAACAGTAGAAGAAGAAGAAGAAGAAGAAGAAGAAGAAGAAGAAGAAGAACATCCTCAAAACACTAAATAAAGTAAAATCAAATAAAGAAACAAATGAATAAATAAAAAACATTATAACATGCTCCACATTAGATCAGGCAGCAGGTCTGGGATGTCAGATATGAAGCTCAGAAGCTCTCAGGTCAAAGCCTGAAGCTTGTAATTTGCGATTTAAATCCATCTCAGCTTTAATTTTCAGATTCAGGCCACAATCCTGTAGTACCGTGCAACTCGTTGATACATCCACTCAACAATCCTGGAGTTCATCATCATCATAATCATCATCATCATCATTATCATGTCTTATCCAGAAACTCACCTTATCGTTATTGGCATATCTGTATCCACATATCCAGCCCTCTCCAGCCCACAGGCCGTCTTGCGACTCTGGGGGGTAATAAATTGGAATAGGTACATCCTGAACCCGCTCTTTGAGGCCTGTTTTGGGGTTTGCTCTGTATTTCACTCCCAGAGGTCTCCAATGCACTGCGGTTGGCGATGATGCATCCAGATGGGATTTCAGGTAATGCTGAGGCAGACGGGCATAGATCCCTTTCCTTAACTTCAAGGCTTCCCACAGTCGTGGTGGATATTTGTGTAACGGCATCTTGCTTTGAGCGAATAAACACAAGAAAATGGGACTCTTTTACTGACGAGCAACAAATGTAAATGTAAATATTGTTTTGTCTAACAAGTATTAGATGTGCTATTTAATACTATTTACATTTGATTTACATTGATATATTGCCATAAGGCAGCTTTACAGAAACTGGATCGATTTAGAGCCCTGATGACAAGTCAAGGGCAAGAGGGGCAAAAAATTAACTACAAACATATGACACTGAATGAGCTTTAGGAAAAGACCAGAATGTAAAATCCTGCATTGATCTGATTTATTCAGCTATTTATCTATTACATTTACAGCATTTAGCAAACATGCTTATCCAGAGTGACTCAATTTTATTTAAATTTATAAAACTGAGCAATTAAGGGTTAAGGGCCTTGCTCAGGGGCCCAGCAGTGGCAGCTTGGTGGACGTGGGATTCGAACTCAAGACCTTCTGGTCAGTATTTAACACCTTAACCACTAGTCTACCACATCTCTGTTATACAGAACTACAGCAAGACCTACAGCAAGAACTACAACAAGAACTACAACAAGAACTACAGCAGGAACTACAGCAGGAACTACAGCAGGAACTACAACAAGACCTACAGCAAGAACTACAACAAGAACTATAGCAGGATCTACAACAGGAACTACAGGAACTACAGCAGCAGGAACTACAGCAGCAGGAACTACAGCAGCAGGAACTACAGCAGCAGGAACTACAGCAGCAGGAACTACAGCAGCAGGAACTACAGCAGCAGGAACTACAGCAGCAGGAACTAGCTTTTGATCATCATTATGTTCATCAGTAAATAAAAAGCTGTTCTTAGCAGGAACTACAACAAGAACTACAACAAGAACTACAGCAGGATCTACAACAGGAACTACAAGAACTACAGCAGCAGGAACTACAGCAGCAGGAACTAGCTTTTGATCATCATTATGTTCATCAATAAATAAAAAGCTGTTCTTACTCTTTTTCTCCCCCGACTAGTTACTCAGCTAAAGGAACTCAGACAGAAGCCACACTGTCATGTGAATGTGACAATGTAAACATTAGCTGCTAGGAAGCTAACAAGCTAAGTTTAAAATATCACAGCTGTTTAAGTTGTTTAAACTGGTTTGTATTCACAACATTTACACTTTAATGTAAAGTGTAACACCAAACCTGAGGACAAGCAGCCGAAGGTGAAGATCACACGGATTTATATCAGCGTTTCAGACCTGTTCCTTGTGCACACACACACACACACACGTGTCTGTCAAGGGCACACAGGCATCCGCTTCCGGTGACGTAGAACAAACAAGACCTTGTGATTGGCGGAATTAAACTGAATATAACAAACTAAATATAATATTTACTAATAATCTATTATGAGATGTCAGTAAGACGATTTAAAATCTTCTAAATGGATTAAAACACTCAGTAGTTTCCGCCCGAAAGGTGGAATTGAACCACTCTGCCGCTAAGCAGCTACAGGTTTGAAGCCTGCACCCCGGACCACCGAGGTTCATCCGGGCACTTAGCGAAGATGCTAACACAGATATATATACCACAGCAGCTTAGTGCACGTTACGATGACGGTGAGCAACCAAATCTGTGCGATATATTACCAGAAACATAAGAATAGAACCTGTCTATCATTGTTCAGTATTAAAGAAATCATAATACATTTTATATTTGATATATTTGACACATTAAAATAGAAATCATTACTACAGAAGCACCGCAGTGCATTATGGCTCCTGGATGCAAATTAGTCAAATATGATTGGCTGACAACTAAGTTCACTTTTTTTAACGCATCACTTTGTCTAAAAAATTTAATATGTAAGAAAAAAATATTTTAAACTTTCAAAGCACAAAAACACATCAAATAATTTATCAACACCTGAGCTAGGTTTCTTCTGAGCAATAAGCAAGAGTTAACACTCAGAAATAAATAGCACTAAATATTGTTTGTATCACACTAAATTAAATATAATGAAAATATATTATATAAGGTTAATAATGCAATTTACAAAAAGTCCAGAATATACAACCATTATTTATCATTCTTAACAAGTATTTTATGCACATATATATATATATATATATATATATATATATATATATATATATATATATATATATATATATATATATATATATGTGTGTGTGTGTGTGTGTGTGTGTGTGTGTGTGTGTGTGTGTGTGTGTGTGTAACTTTGCAACTTTTAGATCTTTCCATAGTTTGTTTCAATCATTACAATCAAGTTCAGTATTAAATTGAACTGTTGTCATATTGGATGTCATATTGATGAAAGCCAAGCAAATAGTAGACTAAGTTATTTAAAAACCTTAAAAATGAGTGGACAATCTGTTCTGGGTTTTGATTTACAGTGCATTAAAAATTAGTTTTACGCTATTTACCGTTCCTGAAAGAAGAGGTGGAACGATAATGATTCATTTTATTTTCTGTGTGACGAGTGAAAGATAAGGGAAGCAAGTTGGGTGGAGATAAGGAACTTTTCCAAAATAATAAGAATACATTATTATACAAGATTGTTTACACTGAACTGTAATTAACAAATGGTGGACAATGAGTGTTTAAATATTTGTGAGCATTGTGTGTTCAAAAATGGATATTAATGCTACAATATTGTATAATACTAGGTAAAATAATGATGTAATTACAAAAGAAAGTTGTCTATGTACACAGGTGCAACATCATATATATGTATATATATATATATATATATATATATATATATATATATATATATATATATATATGTGTGTGTGTGTGTGTGTGTGTGTGTGTGTGTGTGTGCACATGTGTGTGTTACTGAGTAGGGCTGTCTTTGCAAACAGCATCAGGATGTTGCCAACATTCCTTTGAGATTCTGGTCCATGTGCATCATGCAGTTTCTGAGATTTTTAAGGTGCACTTTCATGTTTTTAATAATAATAATAATAATAATAATAATAATAATATTAATAATAATAATAATAATAATAATAATAATAATAATAATAATAATAATAATAATAATAGGGGGGCACGGTGGCTTAGTGGTTAGCACGTTGGCCTCACACCTCCAGGGTCAGGGTTCGATTCCCGCCTCCGCCTTGTGTGTGTGGAGTTTGCATGTTCTCCCTGTGCCTCGGGGGTTTCCTCCGGGTACTCCGGTTTCCTCCCCCGGTCCAAAGACATGCATGGTAGGTTGATTGGCATCTCTGGAAAATTGTCCGTAGTGTGTGATTGCGTGAGTGAATAAGAGTGTGTGTGTGTGCCCTGCGATGGGTTGGCACTCCGCCCAGGGTGTATCCTGCCTTGATGCCCGATGACGCCTGTGATAGGCACAGGCTCCCCGTGACCCGAGGTAGTTCAGATAAGCGGTAGAAAATGAATGAATGAATAATAATAATAATAATAATAATAATAATAATACATTTCATTTCTATGTACCTTTCAAGTCACGCAAGGTCACCATACAAATAAAAAAATAAAATAATAAAAAACAGTAAATAACAATAAAACAATATTAAGAAGAAAACCAGTTATCTAACATTAAACATAAAGCAGATTCAAGTGCAGCCTAAGATCACGTGGAATAAGTGCTTCTGAACAAATAGGTTTTGAGTCGTGTTTTGAACGTGGTTAATGAGTCCATGTTACGGGGAGAAGTCCAGAGACGAGGAGCAGTGTGACTAAAGGATCTATGGTCGTTAAAAGGGCAGGAGGTGTAATAAGAAGCATAGATGAGGAATAGCGGAGTGTTTGAGGGAGTGTAGAACGATATGAGATCTGCGAGGTATACTGCGAGGTATGGTGGAGCAAGATTATGAAGTTGTGGAAGGCAGAGAGTAATGTGATGCATGATGGAAGTTTGGGTTATGATACGGGCAGCACAGTTCTGAATAAGTTGAAGTTTGTGAAGTAGCTTTTGTTCAATCCAGATAAAAGTCTCCCATTCTATCACATCCCAAAAGTGTTCTATTGGATTCAGATGCACTAAAGGAAGGCCACTAAAGACCATTGAACTCTATGTCATGTTTATGAAACCATTTTGAGTTTGCTTTCTGCCATGGTGCAGTATCATGCACCGTGTGTTTATTTGAGTTACTGTAGCCATTCCTTCAGCTTGTACCAATCACTCCACCTTTGAACTGCCTATGTGTCGGTCAGCTTTGTGCTCGGGTCTTCGTCAGTGAACATTTAAAAACTTCTGCATTATTTACGTTTACATTATTTACCAGTGTCACGCAAATGA
Organism: Tachysurus vachellii; assembly: GCF_030014155.1. NCBI lineage: Eukaryota > Metazoa > Chordata > Actinopteri > Siluriformes > Bagridae > Tachysurus > Tachysurus vachellii. Next base: position 5,809,254 of record NC_083474.1, read on the forward strand.
GGAGGAGGTTCTCTTCTGAGTCTGGTTTTTCTCAAGGTTTCTTCCTCATATCATCTCAGCTCAGGCTTGCTCATTAAGAATAAATGTTATAAAATAATAATAATAATAATAATAATAATAATAATAATAATAACAAGAAGAAGAAGAAGAATTAAATAAATCATTCATTCACTACCGTTTCTACCAACCCATCGCAGGGCACACACACTTTCATTCACTCACGCAATCACACACTAAGGACAATTTTCCAGAGATGCCAATCAACCTACCATGCATGTCTTTGGACCGGGGGAGGAAACCGGAGTACCCGGAGGAAACCCCCGTGACACGGGGAGAACATGCAAACTCCACACACACAAGGCGGAGGCGGGAATCGAACCCTCAACCCTGGAGGTGTGAGGCGAACGTGCTAACCACTAAGCCACCGTGGCCCCTTAAATAAATCAATTAAAATTAATAATTGAATTGAAATAAAAAATTGGTCATTCTTCATTGATGTTTCTCAAAAGACATTTCTGTCAACCTAACTAATGCTTACTGGCTTCTTACTGGTTGCTTACTGGGTAAGTGGTAGCTCAGTGGTTAAGGCGTTGGCCTACTGTTTTTAGAATTGTGAGTTAAGATCCCAGAACCAAGAGGTTTCTTCAACTGCTTCGTTGTATGAACGAGATAAACACAAGTCACTCTGTATAAGAGCATCTACCAAATGCTGCACCATCCTGAGTAAACCGTTGTATGTGAAAATCCCAGATCAGCAGTTGAAACGAGTAGATGAAGTAGATGATTAGAAAAAATACTCAATGCAGCTCATCTGGCACCAACAGTCACGCCACATGCTTGACGTGAACTTTGCCTGAAGCTGCTGGCACTTTTCTGCATGATTAAATGCATTGAACTGCTGCTACATGACTGGCCGATTAGACATCCGCATGAATGATTAGGTGTACATGTGTGTGCAGCAGTCTTAGGCTTGCACATTAGAGATCTAAACCTGTATCCAGATTTCTATAAAGCTGCCTTGTGGCAATACAAATCAAACAAAAGGCACAATGGGTGTATGTTAATGAGTTCCTATTGTAATTAGCCTTTTTAGACTTGCCACTTGAATTGAATGGATTTAAACCAAAAACAAGTCATCGCATAAAAATGTATCTTACAATAAATTAAAAAAAAATAAATAAAAATATTCATTCCAAACTGATTGAAAACATTAGGCTGTATATTATAACTGGACTTATTTCTTGTTCAGGTATTTCAGTATTATGAAACTCAACACAAAACTACGAGACATACCGAGTATCAGAAATGTCTTCAAGTATCATGATGTTGTTTGTCACTTTTTTTCCCCCCACTGATTTGTAACCTGACATCAGTTATGCTGCAGAGAAACCACTGATACCGGCTTGTGCGGCTCTCTTTAGCTCTAGATTCAATTCTGTGCAGAAATGATGTGTGATCCTCGTCAGGTCCAAGATGCAGTGCAACAAACCGTCAACAGACGTCAAAGCCACAGCAGCCTCCTTTAAAAGACATCTTTATTTTGCAAGGAAATAAATTATACAACATAAAAAAAAAGAATTCATTTGAAGAGAAATAAACATATGGTGTACACCAAACCGCTTCACCCCGACTGCACGATGAACATCCACTTGAGCGCCCCACAGCTCTGAACACTCACTGCACATAATGGCACACATTCACGTGAATTCTTGTAGCAGGGGATGTAAAAACCCAAGTCTTTATCTTTTACAGCTGTCAGTTCTGCACAACTTTGAGATGTACATGATCCTACACAGTAATCCATGTTTAATATATAAATGAATAGTTGTCATGTTGATGCTGTGTCAAACTAAAGCGTACTTTAACTTCTCGCCGTCGTTTTCCTAAAGACGAAACTGTCAAGTGCAGAAAATGACTCACTCACTCGTTTGCTCAGAAATTAACACTGAAAATTGCTCATTCAACTCTATTTGAAAGAAAACAAAATACTGATTATATGCCTCACTGCAGCCTTTTCACGTGCAGATGTAGTGGGAGGTGTGTGAAAAGTGAACAGGACACAAAAACACAAACAGCCTCTGAAAGCTCCTAAAATATAAAAGGACTGAAAATCAGTACTAGGTTTAGATCGAGATGCTTTTGTGGATTTATGTGCAAGATCAACCGAAGCTACGGCGAGGTCTATCGTGTCAGAACTTATAACACAGGGAACAACAGAAATCACACAACACGACTTCAAGTCTTCTGTCGCTTCGAATCTGATACGACTACGTTAACACGACGTCCTCGCGTTAACACACAGCTGCAGCACCTCCCTTTACGCACTACGTCCACTTTGGATTTTACTTAACCGAGTTATTAAAACAGGTCTGGAACTATTTTCTTCTTGCCTTGTGTTGTAAAAATATTTACTCTGGGTTATTAATTAAATGCATTGCCATTTAATTTTAATGCTTGCAAAAAAAAAAAAAGTTCGATTAGCTTAATAAGGGGAAGAGCAATAATTATTATTATTTTTTTTTTTTCAAATTAAAAACCATTCGCTCATTAGGTAGCTACGGGAAATTTTAAAATCTTTAGTGTCACTGTACTTAATGGAAAACTTACATTCAAACCATGCATGCCGAATTCAACAGCTTCATTAAATAGAAATCTAAACAAAATCAGAATTATTACACACCAGTCAAAAGACTAAGATGACTCTGTAAATGTCAGCTGCAATTTAGGAAACTGAAACAGATCGTCAATCAGTTGAAGAACTTGTACACACCTGTTTATGCTCTTTTTTGTTGTGTGTGTGTGTGTGTGTGTGTGTGTGTGTGTGTACGATACCCTGCCATAGACTGGAATCCATAATGGATAAAAATCCTGCCTTGTACATAATGTTCCTGTAATAGGCTACAGATCCAGAGTGTCCTTGACTTGGATAAAGTGCTTACTGAAGGTGAATAAACGAGTGACTTATCACTGCATCGTGTTTACTGATGAAGCATTCGGTCTCTGTAAGTGTCGGTTTTTCCTGCCTGGCCTTCGACTGGGTGCTCGTTTTCATGTTGAGATGAATGATGATGATTTGTGTGGCTCAGGATTGTATAATGATTAATAAATAAAATAAAGGTGTATAAATAAACCCTGTATGTAACCTATTTAATGCTACATCGTATTTATGGCTGATTTACATAAGAGTGACTATTAAAAAAATGTATAGGTATTAATACTAAAACATGGTGATGGTATATAATGTGTCATATATGCACTCGACCTTTGATTCACAAAATGTTGCTTTATGTAATATTTAATGATTGTTTTTTTCATCATCACAGGCCAAATGACCTCCAGATACTTTAAAACACGTGCTTATGTAGGCCAGTGTAAACAACCCAACTAATGACTGGTGTGAAACATTTTCAGTAGGCTGTGTAGGTAGCAAGACAAATTTTTTTTTTAAATGATCATTCATCACACGAGTCTGATAAGGAAAAACATCACTATGACATGGCTGAAATTTAATCAGGTGTGAGGAGGCTGTGCTATAAAAATGACATCATTTAGAAACAGAGTAATGATATCTGTCAGAGGGAACCGATCCTAAACGAGTAAGTAAAAATGAAATGCGCTAGAAAATATTGCCTATATAATTTATGTAAGAATGATAATATCGATCCTTCCGTGTGGACGACGTGCAAGGTGCCGAGAGACGCTTTATGAAATCAAACGGTTCCAATATAACACAGCTGCCCCCGATTAACTCACTAAGAAGCCAGACAAAATGTCCTTTAGCGGCTTGAATGGAAGAAAAGTAACGTTATCTCCGAGGCGAAACAAAACTCTGATAACGGAACGGACGGCTACTAAACCCCACACTGTACAGCAGTACTACAGCGTGTCTGTTGTATCACACTGTAACTGTATCTGATATTCGTTATTATCGACTTCGGTCCGGCCTGCAGAATAAGGGGGAAGTAAAGTGAACTTCTCTGTTATATCAACATGGCTGCCATATACCGTCATCAACTATCCATGTTTAACATCTCAAAAAAAAAAAAAAAAAATGAACCAAAGCAACACAGAACAGATGACGGGAACACGGCCATGCTGAATGTGTGGCAGAATGCGTAAAGTGCTAACGCTCCAGTCCACCATCCTGGTGACGGAGCTCCCATGTGGCTGCAGTGTGAGCTTATGGACCAGGCTGAGCGCTGAGCTGGAGAGGAGAGGAAGTGAACACAGCCTGGACCAGACAAGGACACACACACACACACAAACACGGCACACACAAACAAGTCCTCGGATGATAGACATTCCCACCGACAGCATGCTGTTGATGTCGACACTCACAAAAAAAAAAAACAAACAAAAAAAAAAAAAAAAAGGCAAACCACCCACCATGCATACTGACTACCTGTTGGCAAAAATATAGTTCATTTTTTGTTTTGTTTTGTTTTTCCTTTGAAATCTCCAATCCTCATCTCAGGTTTCTTTACTGTAAGGTAAGGCAGGGATTTTTCTTGAAAACAAGCTATTCTGGTGTGTGACTGTCGTGTAGAACAAGCCCATCACTCCACGAGAAGATCAGCAGCCAGCTTGGTTGCTCCATTGTGTCAGCACTCCTCTCCCACTGCTGAGCCGGTGCAGGTTCACTGTCTTCATCTTGATTGGAACGATAAGCATTTCCAGCGTAAACCTCAGTGCTATGCCATGTAGATAAAGGTGTTAATGTCTGACTCATCACGCTTGATGTACTTGTGCTCAATCAGCCATTCAATCTGCTCCTTGATCATCTTCTTCTGGGGAAGGAACATGTTTTTCAGGATCTCCACCAGCTCGGTCTGCAGCTGGGCATTCGTGATCTTCTTTCGCATCTTCATAATTTGAATAATGGCCTCCTAGAAGTCAAAAGAGAGAAACATGAAACAGTGCAACACAGTAAAACTCTTAGTGAAAAAACCCAGCACACTTTTGCATCAACTGAAATTTCCAAAAACGGTCCTCTTACATAACATTCCTTTCTTATAAATAAGTAACTAATGCACTTTTAATGTTTAACCCATCAGAGAGCTCCAAAACTGGATATTTCTAAGGGGTGAAATTTGTTAAATGTCTCTATAGCTGTAGCCTTTCTCTGGTCCAGCGAGCAAAGAATAATAATAAAAAAAAATTATGTACTTTCATTGAAGACATGAAAAAAAAAATTCCTGCTGCTGAAGAACTTTATGGAGATGCAGATTTCACTTTCCAACAGGACTTGGCACCTACACACAATGCCAAAAGCTACCAGTACCTGGTTTAAGGACCATGGGATCCCTGTTCTTAATTGGCCAGCAAACTCGCCTGACCTTAACTGCATAGAAAATCTATGGGTTATTGTGAAGAGGAAGATGCCATATTCCAGACCCGACAATGCAGAAGAGCTGAAGGCCACTATCAGAGCAACCTGGGCTCTCATAACACCTGAGCAGTGCCACAGACTGATCGACTCCATGCTACGCCGCATTGCTGCAGTAATTCAAGCAAAAGGAGCCCCAATTACGTATTGAGTGCTGTACATGCTCATACTTTTCATGTTCATAGTTTTCAGTTGGCCCAGATTTCTAAAAATCCTTTCTTTGTATTGGTCTTAAGTAATATTCTAATTCTCTGAGATACTGAATTTGGGATTTTCCTTAGTTGTCAGTTATAATCATCAAAATGAAAAGAAAGAAACGTATGAAATATATCAGTCTGTGTGTAATGAATGAATATAATATACAAGTTTCACTTTATGAATGGAATTAGTGAAATAAATCAACTTTTTGATGATATTCTAATTATATGACCAGCACCTGTATAATAATGTTTGCGATTGTCAAAAACTACACCGATGTGTGTCAAATACTTTACTGGTTCATACATGGTTAACTCATCATGAATGTCCTGTGAATGTTCATGTAATAGTTATATTAGTAGTATAGTATAATATTTATTACATACCTGTGTTCTTAATATTCTTAGCTGAACGATGCCCTCGTTCTCCTCCTCTCTCATTCGCTCTGTAGTCAGCTGTAGGCGGCCAATCAGGTTAATCTTCCCCCTTTTCTGCACCTTGGAGTTTTTTCTGAAAGGCAAAGCATTTAAGACTGTAGCACCACGTCACTACTTAACCCATTTACCTTGATGATAACAAATGTAAATAATACAAAAGGAGATACGCACATCAAGGAGAATTCCTGGTTAACGAAGAACAATGTACTATCGGTGAAGTCTTTGGGAGAGCTCACTTGAGGTTCGTATGATAGCACCTGTCGTTTGAGTTTTGGGAAGGCAACGAGAGACTGAAAAGAGAGAAATAACGACAGCACAGAAGTCAGCATGGTGATTCACCCGCTATAATACATAGATAGATGTGACTTAAGAACATGACAAATGTGTGCACTACCTAAATAACTAATCACTGTGCATTCAGAAATGATGTAAACCCTTTTTATTACTGTCTTATTATAAGATGAATGACTTTCCCTCAATTATCTGCATAACGATACATCGTAATACTCCGTAATGAGACGCTTTAAGACGCCTAAGCAGAAGCTCTCTGACATTTCAGGCTCTGTCTGGTTGAAAGTAGATAAATCACTGTGAGCTATTTTCAGGTACATCCAGAAATGAGGTCTGCTAATTTGGCTCGTGTGTCGCTCAAGCGCATTCATGAACAACATTTCCTGTGGCAGTGGGTTTTAAGTCACAGTCATATTGCAAGTGAAAGTCCTGAGCTCTATTTAGCAGATTTCCCCCTCAATTATTAAAAGTTTTCCAGTCACTGCCGGGAAAAAAGGCTCCTGGCATCGGGACAACGTGCTTCAGCATAGGGATGGAACGGATCATGTGAGGATTTCCTGGTTTCCTTCAAATGTATTTCTTAGCTTATATTCAGTGATGTGTTACTTACAGGGTTTCCGCGGGGTCATAAAAAGTCATAAAATTAACAATAAGAATTTAAGGCCATAAAAAGACATAAAAACGTCCGGATTTTCCATACAAGGTCATAAAAAACATTTAGCCACGTCTTAAATTGATATGCTCGTCCATTGATTTGTTCTTTAATCAAAATGCGCTCGCGGCGGCAATGGCATTCATTTGTTTTGCCTGTTGTAGTTCTGTATGAGGAATCTGGGTGGTGTCACACTGGTATCACAGCGTTCCAGACCTACAAGGTCCATGCGGCAGCATACAGACTTGTCGGAAGGACTTTCACGACTTTCACGAACTCCAAACACACTGTATCATACCGAGTCACTGCTTAGTTTAATTGAAATCATCCTGGCTATCACAATGGGAAAATGTACCTTTAACGATCTGTGGCTCGAAGACGGTGCGTTTAGTAGCTGGCTCAAGCCCGTCGCTAACAATCGGTATCAAGCCTATTGCACTCTGTAAGAAGATGTTGGAGCTGTCTAGTTTAGGCATAAAAGCCTTGAAGTCGCATGCAAAGTGACTGACTGACTGACTTGTTATTTTGGAAAGTAATGCCATAAAATAATTGTTAATTTACAAAGTTACTTTACAATGTTACAATTGTTAAGTGTTCCTGTGTTCTTGATACTCAAGAAAAAGAAGGCGAAGGCTTCAGTTTCTTAATCTTAAGTAAGAAATAATAGAATTACTCTTTAAATAATAAAACTTGTTACTTTCAATGAAAGTCAATAATAAAGACTTTTGAAAGGAATTTTAATGACTGAAGTTATTTATCGTAATACGTGCAGGTCATAATTTCAAATCATAATGGTCATAAAAAGGTCATAAAAAGTCTTAAATGTGACTGATTAAACCCTGCAGAAACCCTGTACTTAGCTAACAGGCCTAAGCGTTTAATCTGGATGAATAAACAGATGACTATACCAGTTCTTACATTTCTCTCCAGACAGGAGTTCTACAGGTTCTTGGTTACCTCCATGACTAAACTTCTTTTTCACCATATGCTCAGTTTGTCTGGGCCGTAGCCCTAGGTTTGTCTTCATCTATTTTAAAATGATGGAAGCAGACAGTGTTCTCTGAGATCTTCGAAGCGGCAGGTGAAAAAACTTTTCAGATCCCTTCACCAAGCCGGTCTCTGACGTCTACACGCGTTTCAATTTTAAGTCGTAACTCGGCGTTGCCGTGCAGACGTCTGTAATCTGTACGTTCAGTTTGATAGGGCATCAACTGAATAGACAATGAATTTAAAACACTAAGAAAACTATTTCTTATGGAGTATTTTATGGAGATTGAGTAATGTGTCATTTATACATACATATTATATGGACATAAATATTTGGATAACTGAACATCACACCCATATGTAGGCCCTTTTAAAAAAAGAATATAAGAGGCTCGGGCCTTGTTCCAGCATGTCAATGCCACTGGGCACAAAGAGTGCTCCAACATGGTTTGCCAAGATTGGAGCTTAAGAACTGAATACCGCTTTTCCACCAAAAAGAACCGGGTGCTGGTTCAGAGCTAGTGCTGGTTCAAAGTTGGTTCCACTGGCGAACCTTATAAGAACCGGTTTGCCTTTCCATCAGCTAGAGAACCATCACAGAGCCGAGTCTGACGTCACTGTATACGTGTCACGTTACACAGCGATGTTAGCACAGCAGTGCCAAACACAAACACAACATCAACAATGGCGGATGTTGCTTTAATGTTAATGCTCATGGCTTTGTGAACCTACATTAACATCCAAACGCGGCGAATCTAACGTGTACGTGTAGCTCCATGTAATCTGTATAAACGGAGGTTGTTATCGAGAAAGTACATAACGTTATTTTATCATTAACACAGAAAAAAGTTAGCCTTAGCATGTAGATACTTACTATCATGTGTGCTGATAATTGATCATATTACGGATAAACATTAGTATAATTAAGACAGCCCACAGCTCTTGACACAAGCGGTTCTTAAGTCTAGACCAGCAACGTTTTGGTGCTACTTAAGAACCACTTTTCCTGGTTCAGAGCCGGTGCTTTGGCTGTCGAAAAAGAAAGAACTGGTTCTAAATTAGGCTCTGGCTCTAAACCAGCACTCAAACTGCCTCGGTGTCCCTCACAGAGCCCTGACCTCAACCCCACTGAACACGGATTGGATGAACGGGAAAGAAATAGACAAAAACCCACTAAAACCTAAAGCCTTCCAAGAAAAGCAGCAAAGAGTTCATAACTCAAGGATATGTGGGTGTATTTGGTTAAGTGTGCACAAACTTTTGACCATAGAGTGTACATTGTCTAGTTATGACCTCACTTAGTGCACAGCTGCCTCATGTAGTTCTGTCAAATAATGACTGTACATTCGTTTGCATATTCTCTCCAAACCATGCCACAGTATATAAGCAGAATTCAGCAGCACTCTTTTTTGTAGAATCGATTTGCCCGCTGTCAAAATCACAACACAACCTAACCTGGAATATTCCACAGGTATACACTGTACTTTTATATATTCGCTCCTCACCCAGAGTGTGCGTCTCAGCTCTGCATCGGGCAGCTCAGTGGCAAGCTTCAGGTTTTCGAAGCTGATCTTCTCTCTGGGTCTTTGGTTCCAGGCAAAAAGAACAGCCAGCTGGAAGGTTGTGACCTCCAAGTCATACTGACCCACTTCATTCTTAAATGTGATCTGTGGGAAAAAAAAAAATAAAATACAAATAAAGTTGATAGGTACTAGCAGGCACTGCTTCAAGTAAAGTGTACAGAAATACAAACTATAACCAAACTCACGATGCCGTTGGACATAAGGTGGTGCCAGTGCAGCTTTCTGCCGCTGTGATTCTTCTTGTAAAAGTCTTCAACTTCAGGGATGAGGTCCTCCAGCTCAGTAGGAAGTGAAACAAAGACCTTCTCTGAGCTGCGTGACCATGCTCCAGCATTCAGGATCTTTATATTTACGGAGTCAGCTGCACCACAGAACACATAATGGCATAAGGTCCAGCTTTGATTGGGTTAAGTCATGATCACAGATAAAAAAACCTGTGTTTTACAGTCACCTGGTAAAGCAAGTTTGTTGTGTTTATGCATCTCCTTGAAGACCTGGTTTAGATCCTCTGAGACTTTGATGTCTTGGAACATTCTAGCTAGCTTGTTGACATAATCGGCCGGCATACCGACTTCCTACAGAATAAAAAACGTTTTAGATAAGAGCCTAATAATAGGAACTTTGCAGATGACCATTAATTATTATTATTATTATTATGTCAAATAAAGATAGGAACATTTTCCTATCTGTCCTTACCCTGAGCCATTCGACCATGTTCTCTTCAATCTCGCTGTCAGCTGAGATGTCCAGGATCAGCCTCCTGGTTAGATGGGCTTTATGATACCTCATAAATACATCCTTATTATGGACATATTTTAGCACCAGCAACTACAAAAGAAAAACAAATTAAAGTCAAACAGTCAAACAGAAAAGGATTTCGTTGTGTCGAAGCTCAAAGTGCGTTTAAAAAACCCTTACCACTTCTTTTAACTTCAGCTCGATCTCCTCTGAGGTGAGCTTCTTGCTGAGTGGCGTCTTCCTCAGCAGCATGTCGCAGTAGTTGGCTAGCAGCTCTGGACACTTGGACTCGGGTTGCGTTTTAAGGCCCACTCTATATACAAGCACAGAGATGAATTACTAAAACATCTTAACTTGTAGAATTCAGTTGTACAAATAGTTCAAAATATACTGTAGAAGAAACCAGGACAGGACAAGCACAGCTACTTTTACTTACTCACCCCTTTTGTTTCATAGGTAGCTCCAACTTAAATATTGTGGCATCGTTCACAACTGCTTTGTATGCCTAGCAAAAATAAACAAGGTGTTAGGTAATCAGCCACCAGTAGTAATGATATTTTATTCATCATTTATTTATTATGTCCCGTTTTTGGTAATAAATTCATAGTAAACATCAATCGCTAGTTCCGTAATGCATCGTATGTAGTACAACTGAATTCAAGTACAATATAAATATTTCTGTATTATCTCTCATAAGCTCTTATGAGGTTTAGCACTGACACGTTAGACATCCAATGTCATCTTATCACCCAGCCATAGTCTTCAGTAATGAATCATGGTGTAATTACACTCATTAAATTGTAGTAAACATTTAAAGGTGGGGTCTCCGTTGTTTGAGAAAGAAGTAACAGCGTTTAGCTCAGGAGTTACTGACTCAGGAAACTCCAATCTGTGAATATGTGGCCAACTTTACTTAAGACGCCGAGGCGCTTTTTTCCTTCTCTATAGGTGAGTAACGTTGGTTTTGCTTTGTTACACAGAACTAATATATGCCTTTGTCCTTTACAGGATTATTCTTGTGTGTCATTTTTGATTGTTTGTTTATCTGCAATCGTATTGTTCTTCCCTTCAGCTATGATAAAGACACATTTCTTTCCAGTAGTTGCCTGGGTTACGTATTGTGACGACGGAGCATGCACCGCCGTCCCACACAGCCAAGATACCGCTCCTCGCCCCCAAAAAGCGCTAAAAAGGCGGCGATTAAGCACCGTGGACAGCAGCGCTGAAAAAGCGCTAAAAAGGATTCAGCGTGCAAGGCGGGGCGGCAGAATTCCCGCCGAAAAGCTGAGAGCCAATCAGGAGCGCCGCTGTAGCACTCACCCTCTGGCTGGGCAACACACGGGAGAGCCAGGCTCAGCGGCTACAGGGAGGTAAGGGGGGCGTGCCTAATGGAACGAGTAGACGTTATCCCTTTGGCATTCTTTTCAGGGACCTCCCGCGGATCCAGAGCTTCAGATCGCCGATCCAGCCCATGTTACACTCCTGGAGAAGGACTGTTCACGCCCCTGGTCACAGCGTGTCCCAATCCCTCTAAGTGCGCTACAGTATGTATGTGTGGGAGGGGCTATCAATAAAGGGGTGGTTCCCATTTGGGTTAGGGGCGTGTTTGTTTTGGTGTTTTCAAATGTGGACATTGGCTTTCAAACAACGGAGTCCCCAACTTTAAAAGAGCCAGTGCATTAACACATCTGCTGCAGTACACTCACTTTATCTCTGGCTGTGAGGAATCGAGGATCGTCCTGGAATGCCTCCTTCACAAGTTTACTAAAGCGGTTGAACAGAGTGAGAAGCTGCTCCACATACTTCTCAGAGTCCTGAACACAGAAATATTAGAGGTTTATTTCTTCAAGTTATTTAAATAGTAATAATAATAATAGTCTGTACACTAAATGGCCAGAGGTTTGGGAACACCTGACCATCACACCCATATGTGGTTCTTCCCTAAAACTGTTGCCACCAAGTTTGAAGCACATCGTTGTATAGGATGTGTTTCTATGCTATAGCAGTAATGATTTTCCTTTACATGAAGTAAGAGGCCCAACATGACAAAGTGAGCTCCATGATGCCATGGTCTGCCAACAACTCTAGTGCCTTACACAGAACCCCATTGGACATCTTTAGGTTGCACTGCAACACAAACTGCACCTAAGGCCTGTTGTCCTCACCCAACACCAGCCCCTGTCCTCACTCCATTTTTCTGGGCCTACTGGGAAGCTTTCCTAGTAAAATGTACCTCGTTATTATAATAAAAAAGTAATGGGGGTTTTTAAATATGAAATGATCAATAAGCACGTGTGTGTGATGTTCATGTGTCTACAAATATCTGGCCCTACAGTGTACCTAATATTACCGTCCAGTTTGTCTGTGGTGTGAAAGAAATATGTGAGATTTTGTTTTTCTTAAACCAATAAAAATAAATAAATAAATAAACAAACATATCTGGATTTGGACTATATTGGTGGTCACAGGGCATATAATAAAAAATGTACTTTAAAAGAGTATCCTATACAGTATCTCAGGGACCTGCTGCTAAGAAACTGTGTTCATTCTAGTATTACTGCACGCAATATTGTCTGAGCATACAGTATTTACACTGGTCGGTCGCTGCTGTTTCTGTTTACTGTCTTTTGTGTATTGTCTTTTTTTTTTTTATATTTTGTGTATTGTCTTGTAACTTTTTGTATTTTGTCCCGCACTGTCTTGTTTGTCTTGTCCTGCACTGTCATGTCTTTCCTGTCCTGCACTGTTTGCACCAGGTTGCACAGTTGCACTTTAGGTGGCTAGGACTAACTTACTAAGTCCTTAGCTCTGTCTTTGTTTTATGTAGCTCCCTGATCCTGGAGAAACGTTGCCTCATTTCACTGTGTACTGCAACAGCTCTATATGGTTGAAATGACAATAAAAGCTTCTTGTTTTTTTTTTAATAGTTTCAGCTTTACCACTGTGTTGTTTTTTTTTGGCATTAATCAAATAAGAATTAGTCAGCAGTTACAAAAACGAAATAACCGAGAAAAACCCCACAGAATTGTGTGAACTAATAATTATCCTCCATAATATAAAACTATACATATTTGGAAGTAAATATGTGGATGTGTTTTTTTCCCCCCACTCACTGTCGTGATCGTCTCAGCAGCAGCAACCATGTCAGCCAGGCCAGCACTGATGATGTGTTCCTCCAAATCCTTAAGCATGGGTTCAATTCCACTGGGCACTTTATCCATCAGCGAGAACATCAGGTGAAGCTCTGTAATTGTACATAGCGTTTAAAACATTATAGCGATAAGGAGGCTACTACTCAAAAGGAAATATAAAATTTAATCGACTGTTCTGATACTCACTGTCAGTCTCGTTGCGTTTAATCATGCCTGGACATTCTGCCAAGATTGTTTCTTTGAACGACGTCACCAGTGCATTTACACAACATTCCATAAGCTAAAACAAAGTTTATTTCTCAATCAGAAATGCTGGATTTTCAGCGATCTTGTCGTAGTAATGGTAAAAAGATGCAACTGTGGACATTTAAATACTCACTGCTTGAACAGAGTTACATTCACGTCGTGTCTCTAAATAGCGTAGTGCACGTTTTTCCTCCTCCCTTAATTTAGCATCTGCCTGCATGAGACAAAGATGACAGCAAACATAAAAAAAATCATAAAGGATATACAATCATATACAACTGAGTAAAGTTTTTTTTTAATGATTTCCATATATATTAATATAATTGATCATTTTTTTTTACTAAAATATGGACTAGTGAGCACAATTGTGAGCTATAGCAAAGACAAACACAAATATGATCGAATATTTACAGAAACCTGACCATTACACCCTTTGTGCGCCATATGTGCCTTTTAAAATATTTTGTTCCATATTTAGTTTCTCTTTGTTTAGAGTTCTGGGAAGGCTTTCCATTAGTTTTTCTAATTGACAATAGCTTTGGGGATTTACCCAATCTTTATATCCTAATGGAGCTCACTTTGTGCACAGGAGCATCGTCATGCTGAAACAGGGCTGGAGCAGGTCCCTTAATTCCACTGAAAGGAAAGTTTTATTGCTACAGTATACAAACACTGTATAACACTATATAATTGTGTGCTTCCAACTTTGGGGCAACAGTCTGTGGAAGAACCGCATATAGGCATCACAGTCAGGTTTCCACAAACCTTATAGGCCATAGATACATAGTGTACAACGCTTAAATACACTCTCACTCTCATTTTTTACCGCTTATCCGAAATATCTCAGGCGTCATTGGGCATCAAGGCAGAATACACCCTGGACGGAGTGCCAAACCATCGCAGGGCACACACACACACACTCTCATTCACTCACGCAATCACACACTACGGACAATTTTCCAGAGATGCCAATCAACCTACCATGCATGTCTTTGGACCGGGGGAGGAAACTGGAGTACCCGGAGGAAACCCCCGAGGCACAGGGAGAACATGCAAACTCCACACACACAAGGCGGAGGCGGGAATCGCTTAAATACATTACCAGAATATTTAACAAGAGTATTTAGCGATGAATTCTGCATAAGTTATTACTCTCTTCACCTACATCATTCTATCCTTCAGAATATAGTTGATATAGTCGTCACTATGTTCAATTATCGACTTGCATCTACTGTAGAGCTGAACTGCAGGTAACATGAGCACTACCTAGCAAGCCAGCTAAAAGCTACTAAAGTAACTTAGTTAATTTAGTTAACTATTTTCTCGGTAATTTTTGGCTAATTCCCGTTCGCCACAAAGGTCTCCTTTATCGCTCAACAGCAACCAACTATGGAGGGCGAGGACAACACGTGCAGGAAATGTGAAGTCGGCCGAATGGATCTTCTTGAACTGTTGTTCATGCTGCATCACATTGCAGCGTAACCCGTTCAGGTGAACTCTCTATGAAAGTGCATGAGCTCACAGACGTTCATGAGTTTTTAGTGCTGCTGGCTCTGACGATACAGAGAGCTTACGGCCATGGACAGCGATTTTCTGTTGAGCCACTTGGGAGCTAATAATCTGCTCATCGTTAACATTATCTAAGTTAGCTAGCTTGCGTTACATAAATTACATACAAACTGCACAAAATGTGAGGACGTTTCAGATTTGAAAGTGAAACTGTCATATATTTCTGAATGCTGAATCGTAATTTCATGCTGTAAAATCATCCATCCTCATTAAAACAACCCCATGTTGTTTACATCTCATCATGAAAGGTACATCGGTCACGCCAACTTTAACCAAGGAGGAAGCTATACCTTATTGTCACTATTAAAGAGTCACAATTTACAATAAAATGTCTGCATAGAATCCTAATCTGCTGCATTAAACCTCTTACATATTTCATGTAGTTTTGTACTCCATTTTGCTGTAGGTAGGAAGGAGCCTGTGTCCTGTAGAACCTCTCAGTGGAGTCCAGGTAGGCTTTCTCGAAGTTATCCCTGTAGATCTGCAGCTTATCATCAGGATTGGAACACAGGTTCACTGCAAAACGGTTTCAAAACGGTTTACACGTATCCTCGTACATATCCTGTCTCTGTTCTCCTAACCGCAGTATATATATGTTACGATACGTTATTGCTATAGTTTCATGACTTGTGCAGCAGACGCTTCACGGCTTTGCTCCGTGTCGTGCCACATCACACCTCCCTAGTGTGTACTATTTTTGTATAATAGCCTGATCTGGTGTGTTATTCATTACATAATAAATATAGCAGCATTAACCCAAAAAAAGGCATGGTTATATAAAAAATTGTAGCAAAAAACAGATTTGACCTTAATCCTCTAATACTGGAGGTGTTGTAGCAGTTTAAAATATCCTGCAACACAATTAATACAAGCGTGTGTGTGTGTGTGTCATTACCATAAGACTCGCGCACCCCGATGACCAGCTGAGAGTCAAAAGCTTCTCCGAGTCTTTCAGCATGGACCAGCTTCATTGCACTATCCTGTAGCCTGTTCTTGATGTTGGAAAAAATGGATTCGTTCCAAGTGTCCAACATCAGCTAGGAATTGACAGAGGAGTGAAAAAAGTGTCATCACAGATAAGTAATGCAGAAACACCGAGCTGACTGCTCTCGGTCTCTCGCGCTCTCTCTCACGCTCACCTTACGCACTATGCTATCCTCCACGTTGGACTTCTTGTTGCTTCCTTGCTTCCCCATTAGCGTGATCTCAAGCTGGCAAAATGGCTTAGGTAGTATATCACACTGAGTGAAGAACTTCCTCCACTCAACAATGTAAGCCTTGAGGAGGGCCGTGTCATCTTGGTGACTGAGCACTCTCTATATAGCACGGAGAGGAAAAAAAAACCTTCATACAATCATAAGGATGAGCAGAACATTCAAAACAGTCAAGAATAAAGTTTAATCCCCCTACCCTAAATATTGCGGTATTTGTATTAAAACATTCTTAACTATTAACTACAGGGTTGTTTTTCCTTAAAATCCAGACGTGTGTGTCATGTGGCCTGGTCATATGTCCCTGCGTTAATCTGATCTCTTTTACATAAAACTGGTTTTACAAGATAGTTATCGCGCTTCTATTGATTTGTTAAATCAAATTTCATTTCATTCACATTACGGGCTTCACTGCAGAATTTCTTGGTTTTTTTTTTCTCTCTCGTGATGATAAGAAACAAGTTAACTGAAAATTCCAAGTTGTCCAAGTCTTCAGCACAGATTTCTCAGCTTGTTGCTGTACATGATCAGGTTGAGAAGGTGAAGAAAAAGGCCAGATGGCTAGCTTTTGCTGAGTGATGAGTGGGTACAGGACAGGAGCCAGGAGCAGTGGGATTGCTGTGTTATGGAATTCACTTGAGTCTATGAATAGGAGAATATTTCTTCATCGGTGTAGCCACATTTGTTTTAAGGAACTGCTTCGAACACAACTCAGTCCTTTAAATATCGAGTGCATCACTGATTTCCCCGTCCACTGAAAATAGTCCCCATGGTTGCTGTTCTTCGTACGGTGCTTTTAAACCTGGATACGGGTCACAGAGAAGCTTTACAGAAATATACTGACACTGGAGAGTAAGATTATAAGTGTGAGACCAGGAACTGTGATTAAGTTTTTAACATTTATTAAAATGTATTAAAGAACTGTTGAATGAAGGAGACTTGAGTGCAAAAAGTCTCAGATTGTGGCAATTACAGACCTAAGACATCCTCATGGTTTGCAAATAGTATTATCCACAGTTATCTTATGTATCTCCAGGGTGTCCAGGCAAAGCTACCACAGCAGCAATGAGTGACCTCCAAGTGATGAGACGCCAACCAGAAGTAGGGCATCAGGATGGATGAGGCAGGTCTGTATGATTTGTGCAGTAATATTAGGAACAGGCCACATGAATTCTGTGATAATTATGTCACATTGCTGCTTGTTGGAGCTGTATCCAATACAGGACCACATACAGAAGGGGTTCTGGTCTGATTTGAATGATCAACCTGGTCATGTGAACCTAGCTTGGTGTAGCTTGAACCTGAATAAAGAAAAACCCCAGATGAAGCGCTTCCTTACCGCCTGGGCTTGCTTTATAAAATCTAAAATGTCCTCCTTCAGAGCCTGGTGAATTTTTGCTGGGCCTTTGTCATCCCATAGACAGACTGCATGAACATCTCTGTGGCAGAAAGAAAAAGCATAAAAGGCAGAGCATTGAGACTGATGCTTCATGCTGAATTTTAGATGAAGCCTGATTATCAGCAACAAATTCAATGAATCAATCTTACGAGAAAAGATCGAACCACTGCTGCTTGGTTACAGACTCCTGGCGAAGTAACTTGAGGACAATTGGGCGCATCAGATCCCACTTGTCCTCAAACTGGAGGGACCCTTTGTTCTGGGAAAGATCAAAACAGTTTTGTTAGTATACAGCAATTTTTTTTAATGCACTAATGCGTGCTGATCCTTTTTGTAGCTGTATTTTGAATAACACTCCAATTTCTATTTCGGGAGAGAAGACACCGTCTGACTTCTGTAAAATAAACAAAAAAAAAATAGCAGTAAGCTTTGAGGCAGTTTGTGTTCATTTGCAGCGTGTCAGTCAAAATCAGAAGCGCTGGGATCTGCTCAGAATCAGATCAGATTTGTTATTTTCTGATGCACAGCTTTGGAACAAGTCCCAGATCTGGCACTAGTGAGCCGAGGCATAAAAGAGGAAAAAGTCCACCCTGAACGACTTACATATTAATCTATAAAATGAACACGCAAGCTTCCATGACAGATTTATTTCAGAAATAAATTCAGAATTTATTTATTTTTTGGTTTAGACTTCTTTCGTTGAGATGTTTGACATCCCAAAGACAATAGCTCTTGCTTCACCTCATCCTAAAGAGAGTGATGCAGCAGAGCTTTAATCATTTAGTCTGTCCAGCTCTCTCAGCTCACACTCTCCTCAAACCGATCAGCATCCAAAGCCTTCATCTTTCACGTTCAAGACCATTGTGCTTCAGTCACTGGAGTGTCTGCTGTTAACCGTTGTATCGCTGCACTGCATTTTTCTTTAACATTAAGCTCAGGATTTGTTGAACCCTACTATTTCCACATAAAAACAGTAAAATCTGACTGTTATCCAGTGCCTCAAGTATTTTTCAGCCTTTTTTTTTTTTTTGTAAAACTAAACTGACAGAATTTCAGAACACACGATTCTTCTTTTAAACACCAACCGGTGAAAACACTTATGAGATAACTTTACAGGAAAAACGTACAAAAATGTTTGATTCACATGGCTTTGGCTGAATGAGTCTTGTGACGATGTCACACAACCCACAACAAACCACAACAGCAATTTTTCATTAATTTCTGTATTCGCAAAATCATGAAATCCCAGATGGACACAGTAGCACGTATATTTAGGATTGCTGACATTTATTTTTCTCATATTCTCCATCTGCCCCTCTTGTGACCTCAGCACGGTGCACAACCACCTTCTCACAAGAGCAACAATAATACAACAACGATCAACAAATCTGTACCTGAACCACTTAAACACATCACAGGTATTGTATTCAAAATATACCTAAAGTGTTTCAGGGTAGAGTTTTCCTTTAAAATCAAACCCCTTTGACCAGCTTTGTGTTTAAAATCTAATCTCCTTCAGACACTTGGGATAAAATCTTCTGTCAAATATAGAAATGTAAAGAAGGTGACAGCTGACGGTGCAACTTGATTCGATTAATCGTGTCCAAAAGCCGTTAATCTAACAACTACGAATGCAGAGGGTCTTTTTTTTTTTAAAAAAAAATAATCTTTACCGCAGCATTAAATATGAACTTTTCTTAAAATCTCTGTAAATATAAAGAGCAGCGGAGGCGTTAGCTAGCTAAGCTAAGCTAACCAAGCTAACCTGAAGAGAAACTCTGTATTAGCAAACTAACATTTACATCCAGACACAAAATAAAAAGTTTAAAATAAACCGTATATCTGCCAAATCCACCCTTAAAGATGTAATTTATGCGAAACCTGTATTCGGATTGATAAATTGTGCATGCTAATGCTACTAACCGGCATCAAATGATTGTCCATCCTGTGCAGCTAACTGTCCACTGCAGATTAACTACATCCAAACTAATTGCGTTCAATGATGTAAAAACAGCCCTTTTGGTTTACAGAGCAAAAAAAAAAAACACGACTGAAACAATCTAGCTAAAAGCGTCAATCATACAAATAATTATATCACTGTTTGCTAGCTACATAGCTAAAATGGGCCAATAGTGAGCTTACATGCTAACATGCTAGCTGTGCGGCATTATTATTCCTACCCATATTCCAAAATAGGCATCTTCCGGCGATATGATTGGTCAGTCATTTCTGCTCACGACCATGAGCACAGAACGTGTAACCAATCACAGCGAAGAATGCCACATTTGTCCGGAATACAGGTGGGAGAAAAAAACAGTGTTGATGTTCGTTCCATGACTAGCAAAACAGCTCGGCTAATCAGTTTTAGTCAACTACCTGGCTGAAAGTGGTTTATCAAGAAGGTCCCCGATCAAAATTCTCACATATAAAGCCCGATAAGAAACAGTTTACAGTGCTGACAGCAAACGGTTATTTGAAGCGTATTAAGTGATGATCGAGCTGTAAGGTCTTACCTTTAATAAATTCGACATCGCCATGTTTCCTTAACTTACTCTCCTTGTTGATCTCGCGAGTGTTGGACTGCATGAGAACACAGAGAACTTAGGTAGGCAGACCTAATTTTTGTTCATGGCAATATAAATAAAATACTGAACCGTCTCAAAATATCTGGTGTTTTTTTTTTAAACATGTGTGTTTTATGTTGCGTGACATTTAAATACTAGATTAAAACTCGTGCATTAAAACTAAAGGATACGTTTGTGTAAAGTCCGTTTTGTGGTAATTCTGCGAATCTGGATATCTTTTTGGGGGCGGGACTGCATGTGACGTCATACATATATGTGACGTCATACGACCAAGTATGACGCAATCCCCCTCGTTGTCCTCAGTGTTTTGATACGTCACATGTCAATGTTGTGGAAAGTTTTATTTTGGGTGGCGGGTCTGCAGGGAAACCGAAAGGCCAGTAGGTCCACTAATTTAAACCTTTGTCCAGAGTAAGGTCCTAAAGACGCTGGCTGAGTTTGGTGTAGATAGCTAGAAAGCTTGCAGAGTTATAAACCTCTAAATTTTATAATGGGATTTTATGTATAAATAGGTTACTTTGAGATCCAGGGGTACCGGAATGCGGATCGCTTAGAAAACTAATCGAAAGCTCTAGGACAGCGGCGTCCAATCTTATCCACAATGGGCCGGTGTGGGTGCAGGTTTTCATTCCAACCAAGCAGAAGCCACACCTGATTCCACGTGTTTAATCAGTTGTTCTTGGCTTTTAGTAGACTCTGGTGTGGCTTCTGCTTGGTTGATATGAAAACCTGCACCCACATCGGGCCCTTTTCGGATAAGATCGGGCACCGCTGATCTAGGAGGAATAGCAACTAATTAAAAAATTGCCGACATATTTCGATTTTGGTGCATGTGGCTCGAAAGTTCTAGGAGGAGTAGCAATTAATTAAAAAATTGACTAATAATAATAATAATAATAATAATAATAATAATAAGCTTATAAAGCAAAACAGAATGTAGGATTTTTCAAGCCAACATAATAATAATAATAATAATAATAATAATAATAATAATAATAAGCTTATTATTAACGTCACACTTAATGAAAAGTGAATTCTGAACACGGGGCATCTGCCATCAGGTGGACAGATAACTACCATTTGAGTGTCGATTGCCAGATATTTTCCCCGGGGTAGTAAAGTGTAAAAGCCCAAAGACTGAACAATTTTTGCACCAGTCACAATTTTAAGGATGGTGTTTTGAAATGAATGGGGAAGTTGCACTGTCAGAGATGTGTTTCTGCATTTTACAGGAGATTGTATATACACTGTGTCTTAAACCAAGACATATAAATCATACACGTGCCACCAGATGTCACTGTATCGACCTTCAACCAAGCTTCTGTTTAAACCTGATGGAGACGTGGTTCAGCTCAACGTAACCAAATACTGGCACCAAGGATGATATTACTGCACTTTGGTACCTAAAAAGGTTTAAGTATCATAAGGTAATACGTTTAGGACTCTAAACGTATAAAGTTGATTCAATTATAAATATGGGAACGGCAGCAGGACATTAAGCTTCACCACGAACAAAGGGTCTATGTGACTGCGATTACCATTTAAAGTGACCACTTGGTTGATAACAACTGTAACAATACCAAGCCAAGGTCTACGTGGCCGCGATTACCATTTAAAGTGACCACTTGGTTGATAACAACTGTAACAATACCAAGACAAGGTGTACGTGACCATGATTAACATTTAAAGACAATCAGCTAGACAACAAAGTGTAGCCCAGCCATTTGGGAGACATTCAATTCTTACACTCAACACACATTCAAAGCGGAACTTCATTTAAATTACCAAAAGGGAAAACTGTATATAATGCTTGAGCAGGATTTGCTCTGGGTTCTTATTGACTCCGATGAACCCAAAGTACGTCAGGTATTTTGTCACTGCTATGCTGGAATAAACTTCTTGTTCTTCATTAAGATCTTCAACATCATCGTCTTATTTTTACACTACGCATTTTTTATTTCTTACATTGGCGAGCCACCCAGCGAGGATTCCAAAAAAAAAAAAAAAAAAAAAAGTGGGGAAAGGTAAGAAAAGCGGAATTTTCTTCTTTTACGCTGTTTTTGATTCAGGGAACCCCCTCGTTTAAAAAAACCTAGAAAAGAAATGTTTTAGTGTAGAATAGAACATAGAGTAGAGTTTACTGATCATAAGCAGGAGGAGTTATTATTATTGTTAAGCCTATTCTGTACATTTCTGTTTAAGATTCTAAAGGAACTGAATTAACCCTAACGCAGTGTGGTGACAGAGTTGTATGTGAATCGTTGTTTCTAAAGTAACTGAAGCAAAGTGCTTAAGCTGATAGGTTTCTAAAGGAACTGAAACTTGTTGTGTGGTTGTTATAATTCTGTTAAGATTCTAAAGTAACTGAATCAGCCCGACGCAGTGTGGCAGTTGAATTATAGCTAAAAGTGTTTCTAAAGTAAGTGAAACAGTGATAGTGTAAAGAGCCCGACGCACCGCGGCTCTGTAGAGTTTAAAGCAATAACCCGAGGTAGTGTGGTGTTGTCTGACAGACTGTAACAGTGTTTTAAACTTACGTTTTAAGTCCATGTACTGTGGTTATGTAAACGGGTAGGTTTTAACGCAAAGAAACCCGACGTACTGTGGTTTTGTCCGACGTACTGTGACAGTGTTAAACTAACGTTTTAAGTCCAAAAGTGCTGTGGCTAAGAAGACTGTTTTAAAATATAACAAATAAAACCCGACGTACTGTGGTTTTGTCCGACGTACTGTGACAGTGTTAAACTAGACAACCTGTAGTCACAGAAATTGTGTATAGTTGTAAGACTAAGATTTAAGGAAAGCTGTGAGTTTGTAAAAATGGAACAGCTGATTGTTAAGTACATCACTAAACACGGTTCTCAGGGAATGTTTGATGGAATAGAGAACATTGTTGATAAACCGTATGAGTGGGCTATTTCTAAGTTTGAAAATGACCCTAAAATGCCCAAGAACAAAAAAGGACAGATTGCCAATGCACTGCAGGCAGTTCTTGCATCGTACAAAGTCACTAGAAAGACTTTAAATGCATTAAAGGCTGAAAATGAGCAACTGCAATCTAGACTAGATGAAGGGATTATCTCTAAAAGAGATTACCAGATTAATGGAATACTCTGGAAAGAAGAAAAGATTAGGATGCAGAATGAAATTGCACGCCTTAAAACTAACAACAGCATGCTTAGTTCATCTGTGGAAACATTGTTCAAAGATTTAGAGGAAGCAAAGTCTGCTTGTCAATTCCTGTTAAAAAATAGCACAACTGAAACTAGCATCAGTAAGACATCTGTATGTGGCATGTGGAGTAATCAGGTTCCTGAAATGTTAGACAGTGATGAGAACTCAGAAAGAGATTCTCATTCAGTCAGCAGTCAATACTCTGACTGTACAGTTAAGTTCCCCATGGCTCCAGTTCACTTGACTACAACTATGCGTGCTAATGAAGGAGCGGAGGAACCAGTGACCTCTACTATGGTCAGAGGGTTTAAACCCAATGAGCTCGAAGCTGTGATTAAAAGTATTGGTAAATTTGATCCTGCCAAACAAGATCCATTAGACTTTCTAAAGGTTTTCGAGCTATATGTTGACA
The DNA here is from genome assembly GCF_030014155.1 of Tachysurus vachellii. Taxonomy (NCBI): domain Eukaryota; kingdom Metazoa; phylum Chordata; class Actinopteri; order Siluriformes; family Bagridae; genus Tachysurus; species Tachysurus vachellii. The sequence continues at coordinate 5,833,274 of NC_083474.1, forward strand.
TTTACAGATTTACAGATGGTGATGCGTGTGTGTTGTTAACTGTGTGTTTGCCTGACACTTTGTCTGGAGCGTTAAATCAGAAAGTCAAAACTAGAACTGCCAATAAGTTAGAGAGGAAACAGGCACTGCTTGAAGTCCTAGGTGTAATGTCAGTTGACTGGGATAAAATATCGGATGTGCACATGAGGAAAGGGGAGCACCCCATGGCATTTTCAGAGCGATTATTGGAGACATTTAAAACTTTCAGTGGCAATCCTGACATCACACCGAATGATGTCAGTTTTAAATCTGCTTTGATTAACAAATGTGATTCACTCACCCGTTCTGCTGTGTCAATGTTTGTAACCCATCTCTCTGATTATAACGACATCATTGCTAAAATGACACAGTTTTTCAACAACAATGCTAACGCAAAGAGATCCCATCCTGTGTCAGCAGTAGGTGTCAAAAATCTCAATAAGAATAGAGCCAGCCAGGTTTCCTGGAAAAACGAGAACTACACTACTGAAGATAGAAAGGAAAGACTACCCTCTCGTAACCCTGATAACCCCCTGGTGTGTTATTCATGTGGCAAGGAGGGACATATTTCAAGGGAATGCAAATTTTCCCTTAAGAAAACAGGCCGCAAAACAGATTTAAACCAGTTACAGGCTACAGTAAACAGATTGAGAAAGGAGCTCAAAAATCTGTGTAACTCGTTGCCTGCTGTTTTTCACCAAGCCACTCAACAAATTTGGCAAAGTCAGAAAAACAAAATGCATTCTGGTCAGAATGTGCACCATCACAAATTTGAAAGTAGTGATGACGTTGTGGTAAAGAATTACCAAAATGAGGGCCCATGGTCTGCTCACTGTGAGAGACTAGGCAGTGATTCACATCATAAGCTCTGCCACAAAACTAAAAACCAACAACCTGGTAAGAGATCATTCCACATAGATCCATTAATATCATAAAAATCTGATGTCAGTCATATGGTCCATGTAAATAGTCATTTATGTTGTATGTGTTTGTAATGTTTTTGTGTGCTGTGTTAAAAAAAAGGGGGGGGGGTATAAATTCATTATGTTTTCAAGTGTTTTTCAGGTCAAAAAGAAATAAAGATGTGGGGATGGACAAGAAAGGCAGCTCTCGTGACAGCAGTGCCCAGCCCAACGCTGTCCCAAAGTGCTTATCTACAATGGATCCATGTTCCGGTCTTGGTGAACCTTACAGCATGATCTCCAAACCCAGATGAACAGGGTAACAGGAATGTATAAGGTCTTCTTGACAACAGTGTTCCTAAGGTATCACAGTGCTGTTGCAAACAGTTCATCACCTCTTCAGAGAACATCTTCAAGTCGTTCCTAAGGTATCACAGTGCTGTTGCAACCAGTTCATCACCTCCTCAGAGAATATCTTCAAGTAAATAATCTCAAGGATTGGAAAGGATTTGGAAAATTGTTTGAAAGGACTCTAAACATGGACAATTTGGGAATATTACAGAAGAATGTATTAAAGAATGGACATTAAGGACTTTTAGGTTTATCACACAGTTACTATCAAGAGAATGGCGAGGACTGGACATAGAACGCTGGGACAGAACTACATTGGTTTAATTTGCACATTTGATGCCTTGGAAACCATTATCTGGGGCACCCCACACCAATTATGAGGCTCGTGAAATTAATCTAACACGTCCACAATAATTTTACAAGAGTAATAGTTTCAAACAGGAAAACATGTCACCACAACTCTTGATCACTTTTTTTATCTTTGTTAATGATAACCAAATGTTAACACTTTGTCCGAGTAATGATGCTTTACTTTGTATTCGGTTTGTTTCATTTCAATTTGGTTCATAGGAAAATTACTTTCCATATGTAAATTTCACCCTACAGACAATGTAATTGATCCAGAGGAACAACTAGGTTTTGTGGAAGATATCCCAGAATTTGATTTTGAGTTACCAAAGTTGGATAATATGCTAATGTCACTAATGCAGAGAAAAGACGACCATATTGTTAAAGCTCAACAAGGTCTTGTGGGAAAAGATAATGTTTTGACTAAACAAATGCATGGTGGTGATTTGGTTATTGCCTATTCTGATCTGATTTGGGATGTAACTTTCAAAACTGCTGTGTGTGTATGCATCTTTCTCATTCTTTGTCAATGCATGATGTTATGTTGTATGTGTACCATATTGAAACGACAGATTGCAGATAATTCAATGATCAATGTGGGACGTTCCCGTTGGCTGTGATGGTTTCTGAATGTCTCTGCTCCAAACCCAAGTAATATTTTACATAGAACCAAATTTTAAGAAGAAAACCTGTGATAAGTTTGCCTTATGGAATGGAGCTAAAACCAGTGTGCGTGAGGTGAAGTTTCTATGACGGGTAAGATTCTCTGAGGGCCGAAGGGGAACAACCTAAGGCAGGGCTTCACCGACACTGGGCACCTGCCGAAAAATGGGAGGTGTGATCTGTATTAAGGAAGTGATGTGATGCTTCAGGGCCAAAAGCATCAAAGGGGGGACTGTAAGAAATTACAGAAATTGCACCCAAATTCCACTCCAAGGTACACATCTAAAAGAGCTCATTCCTAAAAAGGTTTAAGTATCATAAGGTAATACGTTTAGGACTCTAAACGTATAAAGTTGATTCAATTATAAATATGGGAACGGCAGCAGGACATTAAGCTTCACCACGAACAAAGGGTCTATGTGACTGCGATTACCATTTAAAGTGACCACTTGGTTGATAACAACTGTAACAATACCAAGCCAAGGTCTACGTGGCCGCGATTACCATTTAAAGTGACCACTTGGTTGATAACAACTGTAACAATACCAAGACAAGGTGTACGTGACCATGATTAACATTTAAAGACAATCAGCTAGACAACAAAGTGTAGCCCAGCCATTTGGGAGACATTCAATTCTTACACTCAACACACATTCAAAGCGGAACTTCATTTAAATTACCAAAAGGGAAAACTGTATATAATGCTTGAGCAGGATTTGCTCTGGGTTCTTATTGACTCCGATGAACCCAAAGTACGTCAGGTATTTTGTCACTGCTATGCTGGAATAAACTTCTTGTTCTTCATTAAGATCTTCAACATCATCGTCTTATTTTTACACTACGCATTTTTTATTTCTTACAGTACACTTCCTGGTGTGTAGGGTGCACCCCTAAAAATGGGAGAACCAAATGGGAGCTCCATAACTCCAGACGGGAGGGTCATAACACAAGATGGGATGGATATAAGACCTGTTGGCAGAGTCATAACACCATATCGGAGAGTCATAAGACCAGATGGGAGGGTCATAACACAAGATGGTAGGTCAAAACTCTAGATGGCCTGTCATAATATTTGATAGGCAGTCATAACTCCAGATTAGAGGATCATGTCACCAGATGGGATTATAAGACCTGATGGCAGAGTCATAACATCATATCGGAGAGTCATAAGACCAGATTGGAGGGTCATAAGCCCAGATGGGAGGGTCATAAGACCAGATGGCAGGGTCATAACACCGGATGTCAGGGTAATATCATCAAATTGGAGGTCATAACATCAGATGTGTAGGGTGTACCTCCAAATGGGAGAGTAATAAGTCCAGATTGCAAGGATGTAACTCCATATAGGAGGGTCATAACACCAAAAGAGAGCCAAAACTCCAGACAGGGAATCATATAACTCCAAATGGATGGGCATAACTCCAGATGGTAGTGCAAAACTTCAGATAAGAGGGTCATAACTTTAAGTGAGTCAGAACTTAGAAAGCATAGCTTCTATACTATTGGTTCTAAACACGATCCATTGTATATTTTTGATCTTGCATGCAATCAGTTGTTCAAGTAAACTCACAGCTTGCAATATCTGTTTGATTAAAAAAAAAAGTAGTTAAATGGGCTAGGTCTGATTTTGAGCCACATTATATTTCATGTCTAGTGATATATATATATATATATATATATATATATATATATATATATATATATATATATATATATATATATATATAAAAGTTAAAATTTCACAATTAAAATAGTGAAATTAAAATTCTGACTGAAAACGAGAGGGCCAATTGCGCCATCCTTTTTGTAGAAGAAGCAAAATACAGGAATGATATTATAATAATAAGGAATGATATTATAATAATAACCAGGAAAGACACTGTAAAGCCTAGAGGACATGCTAGAGAAGAGTCTAATTGCCTACATAATAATGCTGCATTTTTGACCTCAACACATTCAGGCTAAAAAGTGGGTGGAAAAAAACATGGACACACCCATGAAAGCATGTGTTTTGTTAGCAGCAAGCTAGCCAGTTAACATGTGTTCATGACTTTACAATTTATTTCTGAAAATGGCAAACCGTATGGTTAGTGTTATAGATTTATCGTAACGCTTCTCTATTGAGTAACACCAACACTACTAGTAATCTTATACTGTAAACTTGCAGAACAGAAGTTCCCCACTAAGATCACAATTAATCCTTATTTATTTCCCCAGTAAATCATAGATATACTCATTATTTCAGTTAGGCAATCACATTCTAAATGAAAAAACAAACAAATAATGGTAAATATGTATAAAAAAACACAGAGTTAAGCAATAAGCCAAGGGCATTTTTTTTCAGTGTATATAAATATTTCTTATTTATGTGCTAAACACAGGCTCTGTTATTCGTTTCTGCATTTCTGTAAATGTAACAGAATTTTAACTTAATTTTTTTTAGTCAACCGCTATATACACAGCATTACAAAAACCGTTTACAATTTTAACTGTAATAATAACATTAATAATAATAATAATAATAATAATAATAATAATAAAACATTTGTGCAGACATCTAATAAAGACAACGGTAAGTAATTATCAGGTCAGTGTTGTGCATGTCTTCAGTTTGTACTCTGTTTGCGATCAATCTTATGGCGTCGGCGGAAAAATCCACACTGGATGAAAGAAGAAAGAAAGTATTAATATTTTAAGATGAATATAATGTTCAGGGATTAACAAAAAACTATTCAATTATGTAGCAAAAAGAATGAAAAAAAATGTTTACCTTGAAGAGAATAATGATAATGAAGATAAGAAGGACAAACCCTCCAATGGAGCTGCCTACAATAAGAGCAGTTGACTTCACCACAGTCAGCTTAACAAGTAAAACGTCTACCTGCTGTTAAGGCAAAAACACGAATCAGTGATCCACTTATTGTTAGATAAAAAAACGTATATAGACTGATGCATAAATCTATGGCTAACTTTCACCCACTTGATGTCTTGTTCGAATGTTTGTTCCATCATAAATGCTCTCATTAAATGTCATTTTTCCTTTGGCAATGATCCTTTCAGATGTACCCTGTTCAATTGAAAGGTTAAGGGATAAGTTTGCATTTGGTCAAAACTTCTGTATACACACAAAGCACAAAATAAATATCTGTTGATATATTTCTCCCAACATGCATATTTCTCTTCTTTTGTTTCTAGATTTCTTGATTGATAGTAAAACCACTGAATATTGCCTCAAGTATTGGTAATGAAGCTTGCCTATACATTTCCAGCATTTAGCAGACGCCCTTATCCAGAGTGACACATTACCTAATTATTATTATTTTTTTAATACAACTAAGAAATTGAGGGTTAAGGGCCTTGCTCAGGGGCCCAATAGTGGGACCTGGGATTGAACTCACAACCTTCCGATTGGTAGCCCAACACCTTAACCACTAGGCTACCACATGCCTATAGTATCTAAAGTATTTTTTATATCGATTGTATATTAAGTTCTTCAAAAGAAGGTTCCTTCAGGCTGGATTCTTACAATCTATACTCCCAAAGTGACTTTGTTTCAGATATTTCAAACAAGTATGCTTGTCTTTAACAATCGGTAATACTGAAAAAAGATATGAACAGAGATATTGTAGACTATGAATAGACTAATAGTTTTTTCACTGTACCTCAATGTCTCGGATATGCGTTTCGGCCATAATGTTAATTTCATGCAACTTTGTCATAGTACATAACACCTGGTAGGTTTTCCACAGAGACAAAATAGCATGACCATAATGTACATGATTAAAATATACAGTATATAGCAAAGAATATAAGCGTTTTTTTTTTTTAAATTTACTTGAAAGTTACCATATTTTTTCCACCAGAGGGCCATGTACAGTTCTACCCAAAAGAAAACAGCATGTTAGAATGTACTTGCAGTACAGAAAGTTGTTTGAACAGATACTTTCATCTATATTTATATTAACTCCATTTAGCAGAATAGCACTTTATAGTCTCGATTAAAAACTTATTCTCAGATTATTACATTGCATGAGATTAAACCCCACATGTCTGTATGTACCTTTGGTTGAATACTCTTGATGATGATTTGTGATTTGCTTGTGTGATTTTCAATTGTAATTTTCACAGTTATTTTGGCATTATATGTGTTTTGTCCTTGCAGCTGCAAATATAAGACACAAGTGAGCTCTAAATGTTAAAATTAGAATTAGAATAAAACCAGAATACGACACAGCAGAAACAATGCTATTCAGAAAATGTACCTTAAAATTGAAATTTAGCAATTGTGTACTGCTTTCTTCTTCCTCTGTAATATTTAGTCTGTTTGGCATGACTGTGCTGTTAAATGGAAAAAGCTTTCTGTAAACAGCATGATAAAGAAAAGGTTAAAATGAAAAGAAAAAAAATAAAGATTTGTAGAATTCCTTACCCGATAAACTGAACGTCAAGGGCTTTCTTCACTGTGAAACTATACGTCTTATAATCGAGTACCTCACTGCCGTTATTTCCACTGAAAATAAATGTAGATTGGTATAACTTTTCAGTACAACATACCACAAGGATCTGAAATGTTTCTCAATTAAAATAAAAGTGTAGGTTCCAACCCTGTTAAGTGAGCAGTAATTGAATCTGTGCCGTTTGTCTTTCTGTTGATCGGCTGCCAACTGATGGTAACACTGGTCTGTACAGCAAAGTGGAAAAAAAGAAGAGTAGCAGTTTTGTTATGTTTTAAAATAATGTCTATTTAGATTTTATTCCTACAACGTGCGTGAGTAATACCTGTTCATTCCATCTGAATATGGGGTGCAAAAGTTTACACACTATTTGATGAATGTCATTTTTATCCTCACATGTTCCACCTTCAGATTTCTAAAAAAAAAAAAACACATAAAAAATTAAAACTGAAATTATGAGCTAGCAATGTGGTTTTCAAGCCAATACTCCAGAGGTTTGAGGATAATTGTGATTTACCTTAAAAGATAGCATTTCAGGATACGTGAGAGTCAGAGTGGTCATATAGGAATTGTCTCCAGAGTTCATCAGATTAAACTTTACATCCAAAGTTTGACTGGAGCCAATTACTACAATGTCATGGCTATAATGATGGGAACAATTGTCAGTGTTAAAACAGAAAAAAAAACAAAACAGTAGGGTTGAATATTGACATAATGACAGCCAAACCTGAGTTTTGAGGTGTTCAATGAAATTTCAGCCTTACATTGCTGATCCCTGCAATCTCTTTCAAACACAATCTGCACCATAAAAAAGACAATAAACACTGTGAAGTTCTTTAATCATTTTTGAAACAAGAAATTGGACTGAACTGTAAATTTTCCTTAGGCTGACTCTTGTTATCCAAAGAAAATTACAATTGAATTAGTACACAGCTGCTGTGCAGTTAAGGGTTAATGTTCATGTTTAAGGGCCCAACCTTCACACATTGAAGGTACTGTTGCTCAGTAGCTTAATGCTAATGCCTTATCCAGTGAGCTGCCACTGAGCTAACAATGCCCAACATCTATCTATCTATCTATCTATCTATCTATCTATCTATCTATCTATCTATCTATCTATCTATCTATATATATATAATTATCATTATGTACAAATGTCTATAGACACATTATACATTGAAGACCGTAGAAGACAAAAAGGAAATTAAATTGTTTTAGTCAATTGCTGTATAATCTACATGTGAATTGTGTACATCTTTACACTAAGACAAATGGAGAAGACATAATTTCTTTAAAAACATATATTAAGGGAATCAACGATTTCAGACCCTTAAAATAGGGGGTACCATTCTAACCCACGAACGTCGTAAAAGTAAGTAAGTAAGTAAAATTTATTTATAAAGCACCTTTCACAGATAAAATCACAAAGTACTTTATAAAATATAACAATAAAACTTAAATGTACAATAAAACATTCTTGCAAAGTAAAAAAGAGAAATTATTAGAGACAGTAAAACGTCAACTCTAAAATAATAAAACACACTACAACAGGGATGAAACCATAAAAGCCCAGTCAGCTAAAAGCTTGTCTAAATAAGCGTGTCTTCAGTTGCTTTTTAAAAGAATCAGCAGAATCAGCCACTAGCAGAGACAAGGGCAACGCGTTCCACAGTCTGGGGGCCACTGAAAAGAAAGACCCCCCCAAGTTTTAAAATGGGTTTTAGGGACCACAAGCAGATTTTGACCTGATGACCTCAATGCTCTTGAAAAGCCATAAGGGGTCAACAGGTCAGAAATGTACTCAGGAGCATTCCCATGAAGGAATGCTCCTGAGCATTCCTGAGGAATTCCCATTGATTTTAAAATCAATTCTATATTTGGTTGGTAACCAGTGAAGAGAGTATAAAACCGGTGTGATGTTAAAAACCAATGCGCAATATCCATTGACTGAATACTGAGAGATTAATACTAACCAGCAGTTGTGTGAAAACCTACAGTTTCAAAAAATTTGTTTATACTGCTGATGAGGAATGTGACGTTTTTTAACGAAACTTTTTCTGCCCTGTTTTCAAAGCTAATTTGCCTAATTTGGTCATATTTACCTCTTCTGTGGCCTCTGTTGGGGAAAATGCATCAAGAACTCGTATAGGTGTAGTGCTGGATGGAATTAATGCAAAATTCACCCTGATCTTGATAGGTGAGTAACAATCAGAGCAGCCCTGCAAACAGATGTATAAAAAAAAGCCAAAATAAAAAAGCCTTTTGAATCAAAGAGATTACAGACTTTTTACATGGGATCAAGGCTCAAGAGATTCATATTAACTTACCAAATATTTCAGATCTCTCTCTTCAATGCAGGTTTGGGTGTTTTTTAGAATAAAGCTCATTTTCCCTCCTTGAGGCATGCTATACTCCAGTCTCTTTTGTTCTTTACCTGAGTCCAAATCAACCTTGTACTCTATTGGTAGCTCACCAGCTAAAGGTATAAAGTTTGGGAGGCAAAAATGATTAATAATAGAATTCAATAAAGACAATGAAAGACAGAAAACTAAGCTGATACATCGAGGTTTGTGTATAACTACTTACACTTAATGTCTCCTCTTGGTGTATTGAAGCAAATCGTAAGCTTAAGTATAAATTTGCTTGAGTCTTCAGTGTTCTGCTTATCAAGGGGAATTATTTTATGGTCAACCTTTATTGCCGGCTTAATAATTATAACAGGGATTGTCCTAGAAGTGAAATAACAAATACGTTAACAAATGCACATTTAACATCATCTCTCTTCTCAACATGCATCCGTCAAATAACGAGGCCTACGTTTGACTGTTTGACACAGTTTTGGTTTGTTCATCAATATATATAAAAACAAATTCTCCCCCTGCAACCGCCTTCACCTTTGATATGTGACAATATTAAAGGTTCATTGTCCATTAAGGGTTTAACGATTTGTTTGTTGCAAATAAAAAAGGATGAGGTGTATTTAGTGTGAGTGTGGGTATAAAAAAAATAATAATAATAAGCTCAGTTAATTAAAGTAAGTTAAAAGCCAAAGACAATTCTTTTAAGACATGATTTCATTAACCTAATTACAATCCATGCTTCTACCTATATTTTTCTACATTGGTTCCTTATGTTGCAGTCTGACAAATATTTCTTAATTGACTTGATTCTCTCTCATTTATATTTTGTCACTGCGGTTTCCATTTAAGACACTGTAATGTAAAGAATTCACACTGCTCCAATTTTGGAGTTCCATGTCATCAAATCTTCTACTCCGGCTAAACTGAATACAGTGAGTCTAATTTTTTATACAAAATTGTATATGATAACTTACACATTATGCTGACAAAAAAGTATGTGGACTCCTGATGATCAAACCCCTACGTGGGTTTCTCCAAATCTCCAATAGGCGTATTTTATTACAGTCACGTACCAAAATTGATTGGAAAGCATTTTCAAAAGAGTAGAGGCTATTAACAGCAACAAAAACATATGAGTATGATGCTCAGGTGTCCACATACACGTAGTGTATGTAGTGTGTTCAATAGGAACAAAGCTCATGTAGGAACCAAAATTTTTAATGAGGAACTGAAGAAATGTCATACCACACATGACATACAGGTTTAGTCAAAGGAGTCATTTGATCAGTGTTTCAGATTTGTTGCCTTACTGTGCCATGTCTAAATTGCTTAGAATTAAGAAAAGCTTAGTTTAGACACTTGTAGTAGCACTGTCTCTTTGTAGCATGTTGTCGCTGAAATCACGGCTCTTTGTTATACAGAAATTTGACCGGCCACCGGCGAAGTTGACTGATCTGAGATTGGAAAAACTCCCCCTGATTAATCCATGAGACTCAGATTTCCAAATTTTCCATTCTGTAGTTTTATGTCATATTTCATGGTCCTTAAATTGTAGCTTATAACCATTTCATACAAATATAAATCTACAGTATTAAAAAAGAAAACAATGAACAACCACAACATCCTTTTTGAAATTTTGCTGAAGTAGAACACACTGTCAAATACTGCGATACCACATCATCAAACCATGAGCATTTTTTTCCCAACGATAATGCTATTTTCTATACTCACTTAAAGAAAGTTATGACACCTTCACTCCCAACACTGATAACTGGTTGTTTGTTTTCCGCTGAAGGCATGACACTCACTGCCTGGCCAAAGTGCACAAGTTTAAAACCGAAGTCTGAGGGTGTGATTCTCTGTGAAGAAAAAAAATCACTCACTCAAAATATAAGAGAAATCAATGAGGTAAAACAGAAATGATGAAAAAATGACTTTTTGCATCAAAGTTTTAACATCACCTTTAAATCGACAAATCCATTATGTAATTTGTTAAAAAAAAGCGAGTAACTCTGAGAGAACAAGCTGTTTACAGGCAAAGTAGTAAGGAGTTTGCCAAAGGACATGTTAGAGAACATATGGAAAATGGTTCTCTGTTTTGATGTTAAAGAACTTTTATCCCATTAGAACAGTGAAACATGGTAGATCTTCTTATATGATTATTTTTATAAGGTTCACCTTCCAGCTGCACAACAACCCTAAGAATATTAGACTGGAGTGGTTCAAAACCAATAACCTGAGCCAAACCCGAGAGGTCAATTTGTTTGAGAATTTTTGGTCTCCGTCTATTCAAGCATGAATAGAGCAATTTTGCAGAGGACTGGACAAAAAGGTCGGGATCCAAATCCTAGATGACTTTAATCACAGTAAGTGATGCAAAGGTGACAACTGTAATTGGAGGCAAATTTGGTTCTACCAGGTTTTGATATAAAGGTGTGAATATTTATTCAAACCATGTTTCAAATTACCTTTAAATTGTGTCAAAAACAAATTGTAAAAAGCACAAAAGTACAAATTTTCCATTACAAAAAAATGAAAGTTCAAGGAGGTTAATACTTAATGAATTGAAAAGCCTACCTGTGAAAACTGTTTGTTTATCCCGTGTTCGAATCCGTTAAATATGTAGACACATCCTGCATCATTTTCTTCAAGTGGAGCTCCCACTGCCACATCTCTGATTAAGTTCCCATCAATGTCTCCAATATCAGCAATGGCAGAGCCAAACCTTGCACGTACGTAATTTTCTAGTCCTCGCAATTCAGATGCTTCTTTCTCAAATTTCCCCTGCAGGAACAGTCCGTTGAATGGTTAATTTAAAGGACACAAAATCCAAAAAAATATTTGGAAGGAAAGATGCAATTAGTAGCTATACTTTATTCAGTTTGTAAATCAGCACTTTGCCCTCTTCCCCTTTTACGTGGAAATGTGGAGCTCCAACCAGAAGATAATCTGTATGATTGACGTCCAAGACACAGAGAACTGATCCAAAGTAAGACCCTACCTGCAGAACCATTAGTTATTTCCGTTACTGTCAAACATTTCCAGCATAAAAGACAGATATTTTATCCAAAGAAAGATTCCAAGTATTTCTTGCTTTTATTCATTTGAAATATTTCTTCAAACCTGATCTCCTTGTAGTATGTCTTGATTGTTCCCATTAAAAATAAACACTGCACCAGTCAAGTTGTACCTGGGAGCCCCAGATATATACAGTGTTTTTGAGTCTGTATTTGCTGATGTCACACTGTAACCTGTAATTACCAAAAAGCTTTAGGGTGTGATCTGATGAAAATGTTTCTTTAACACGCTTTAATGCTTTCTGTTTATCATACCTAAATAGGAAAATCTGGGTTCTTCCTTGGATGCATTAAAAAATGTCAAAGGTTCCTTGTTATTTTTTGTTAAAATGATCCCTCCACTCCAGTCATAGGCCCCCACCGCACCAAAAAGGATTGAACCCTACAGATTTACAGAGATGGTACAGTATGTAATCATATAAGACAAACTCAAATACTCATGATACCTTTTAAACAAATACAGTTACTTTAAGTCTTTTAAAAAAACTCTAGCTGTACTTATCTGGTACTTACATCACGCGTAATGTGAGAGCTAAATCCAGCCTCTGCAAGCTGAAATTCAAAACCTGCTCCCTTTTGTAAGCCTGATAGAAGAGACAATCAATTAGTTACACCGTGACACAGTTACACATCTTTAATCAAAATCTAAAAGCATATTAGACAAAAAGCACTACTTTTTCTTTCTTTCTTTTTTTCTTACTAAAAGTTTGGAAGCAACAATAATTTTGTAGTTAAACAGATAATATGTCAGGAACAAGTTTATTATTCCATAATGAAAGAGATTTGACTTAATGGCGTCTGCAGTAAAGTAAAACTCAGTGAATCTTATGTGCTTCGTTCATCACAATCTTTAGCTCTGTTACAGATTGACATATTCATAACTTTTTTCATGATATTTCAATTCAATCCCTAACCCTAATCCTACATATGTCCTTTTTGATGTATGATTAAATACAAGCTTGATGTCTCTCGAAACTTGGCCTAACAAGCAGTGTTTGAATAAGTAAGGTATAAAACATTAAAAAACATGCGGTTAAAATAAAATAATCATTGGTATAGTGGTGTGATGAGGACTGAAATGAAGTGGGATTACTGCTACTATTCATGTCTTTTATCACTAGTGTTCCACAGCCAGTCCTGAATGATTTATTTTGTCTCATACTACTGTAAAATATCTGCAATTTTAACTGCAAATCTAACTGCATTTTTTTTATTTATTAATGAACAACATATTATATGCTTTAACAGTGTAAAATTACATTTAATGTTGTGGAAAAACATTTAATGTTTTTTTTTTCTCTCATAAGGTTAATCATAAGGCAAATAAATTGCAGCTCTTCATATTACAGAGTAACCACAACATGCAAAGTCTTCGATCCTGAACTCACCCAAAGCAGAAGACCTACTGACTGATACAAAGGTGCTAACTAACATTTTTTAAATTCTTTTATTTCTAAATGAATTCAGCAAAATTTCAACAAAAATTCAGCAGTGTAAATATAAATTATTGATCAGTTATTAACAACAGGAGTGATTTGCACTTATTTTCAAATAACTTACAGTACCTTCAATTGCAATTATGCTGTTTTCCAAAGAAGACAGAATTTTTTCCAAGGCTGCATAATTAGAAACTCTGAAAAATCTTTCACTGCTGCCAGCAATTTCTATCATTTCTTTTATTGCTTTTGATTTATTCAGGACCTCTGACCCCACCTGAGAATAGAAGATTAGTGTATTAGTGCTATATTGGTAATGAACCCTTTATATCTCTATATATAATATATTTTAAAGATGCATTTACACAGTCTTATTTTCAAAAAAAACCTAAAGAAGTTTTTGATATTAATCACATATGCTTAAAACATTTTTAAAGTTTATTAAATATGAATTATCTTTGACATTTGGACAAAGCAATGGAAGAAATTATTACAGCTTTCACTTTTTAGCCAAATGATGTTTTAACTTTCTAATCGAGTATTTGTACAAATTATATAAAAATAAAGGTAACAAGATTAAACTTTGGGTTCGGCAACCATCTGGTGTAGACCAAGTAGGAATTTAATACTAGATGATGCATATTAGGGGGCATGGTGGCTTAGTGGTTAGCACGTTTGCCTCACACCTCCAGGGTTGGGGGTTCGATTCCCGCCTCCGCCTTGTGTGTGTGGAGTTTGCATGTTCTCCCCGTGCCTCGGGGGTTTCCTCCAGGTACTCCGGTTTCCTCCCCCGGTCCAAAGACATGCATGGTAGGTTGATTGGCATCTCACATTGTCCGTAGTTTGTGAGTGAATGAGTGTGTGTGTGTGTGTGTGTGTGTGTGTGTGTGTGTGCCTTGTGATGGGTTGGCACTCCGTCCAGGGTGTATCCTGCCTTGATGCCCGATGACGCCTGAGATAGGCACAGGCTCCCCGTGACCCGAGGTAGTTCGGATAAGCGGTAGAAAATGAGTGAGTGAGAGTGATGCATATTACTAGTTCCCGTTCAATTTGTGTCACTAGAGACACGAAACATTATAAAAGTGTACACTTACTCCTATGGCATAGCGAGTAATCCCATTCATCTGTGGCATGTTCAAAACATCGCTGAGGTTTCTTGTATCTCCTGACATTTCTCCATCAGACAGTAGGATAATCATTTTTTTTGCATTCTTTTTTGATCCATTTTGAGGAACAAAAATGTCTGTGCTGCGGGTTGTACAGGACAGAGGTGCTAATAAATATAAGATGTGCTACGATGGACTACTGGCAATTTATGCACTTTTGCATAAACTCATAATAATGAATGTTTGTGTTAGAGTACTTACAGAACATGGTAGAGGGCTGAGGCAGTCTTGGTGATTGCATTAATCTGTTTTATTTTCTTCACCTTATCCAAGGCACTGTTACTGTCATTATTTTCTTGTAGAGAGAGTTCTGTTCTTATGTCTCTCCCAAACTGCACTATTGCAAAGTTGCACTGAGGACAAAGAGTTTATCATTTATATAACTTTATCATTTATATGTAAACTGTTTAGTTTTGACTGTGTTGATGATGAAAATTTATCCAATTCGACAGACATGTTCATTGTGATGATGTTCTGAAAATTCAATGATGTTCATTGTGTTTTAGTACTTTATACTTTTCTTTTTTCCATTATATAATTTCTCTTCTTTTTATTTTTACTAACACACTAGTGAGAAAGACATCAGCTAAACATTATAAACACTATAATAATCAGACATCAGATAAACACTACATTTTATATATATAGTCCAAACATTATAAATGTTAAAATAAAATGTATCCCTAATGAGTAAGCCAGAGGTGTCAATGAAAAACACCCTATGAAAATACAAGGAAGAAACCTCGAGCAGAAGTAGTGTTTACCTTTTTCTAATTTTAACAAGTTAAAAATTACAGATACTCTACTATATTTTAAATGGTATAAAAGGAATAAAACGGTAATTATGACCAGTATTTTACTAATATACTACAATGGGTTGTATATTGTTATACAGGTTTATACACTTATCAAATCTTGAGTTTTTATAATGTTTTGTCCCTTACTTACACTGAAACATGTTGTCCAAACATTTTTCATCACGTTACTTATAAAGTCTTTTGCCCTTACAAAATCCTCCTTGTCAATGCTACCAGAGCCGTCAAGCACAAAAGCGATCTCCGTCCCTGCATCTTTACATAAACACAAGTAGCAAAAGAGATTAAAAAAAATACATATGACTTATATGCAAATCCAAACTGTAGTTTAAGGAAGTTGCATCAGAGAGAACATGCAAACTGATATTCTGTATCTTTTGTTGTATAATCTGATCATGGATCAGATTTGAAATACCTTCAGCAATTGTGTCATCCTCTTCAGCTCTTCTCTTCCTCGACTTGTCTAATTACAATTATTTACAGTATTTAAAAATACAGTTAATTAACAGTTAAAATATGCATAATATATACCTAATTAGCATTCATTTTTACTATTTAGTCAAATTCTTTACCTTGAGACATTCGACTGGCTTGATATCTGTTGTTATTGTTGTTGTTGTTGTTGTTGTTGTTGGTAGCATTTGGATTCTGCAGCTCTAAAACTAATATGGTGCATTATTATTAAGTGAGGATCAGTGGTAAGTATTCTGACCATAGAATTTCTTGTTATTTAGTGCAGACACATACCCAAATTAACAGGATAGATTTTGCTCTTTTTATGATCATCAGATATAAATGTACAGTTTCCGTTGAAATACTCAGTCGATGAATTCCTTGTCTGAACTTGCTTACAAACCTAAGTGTTGAGACAACAGACCTTCATTTACGGTTCATGAGCTTTTCTAGAAATTTTCAATTAAAATAAACCTGACTACCTGAAAATAAATAAATAAAGTAATTCATTTATTTATCAAATTTTTTGTACCAATGTTTTAATGATGCCATATAAAAACTTCGTAACTGAATTGTCATGTTTTAGATAATAAAGTGCCTCACAGAAGGAAAGCAGAATTACAACAAAGGTTGGCTTCTGGGGAAGTCTCTATTGTTTGTCACAATTGTGTGTGGTCGGCTTTATGACTAAGAAAGGTCAGGAGTGACGGCAGATGGCTGCAATCTATAGGGAAAATAAAATTCCCCAGAGACTTTTAAAGGACCTGCTAATTTGTTATTAACTCCGGTGTTTGTCTCTGTATACGGCTACAGTTTTATGCATAGTCTACACAACATTTATTTATCAAGCTCCAGGTCAGCACCATATCATCTCTTTTCATAGTCAATTCATGAGGGAACTTGACAGGGTGCTTAAAAGAGAAGTCGTTATGTCTGACTCCTTCTGCAAAGGGAAACTGTGGTTTCACAGAGAACTAGATGTGTCATGAGGAGGAGACAGCAAACTCACACACGATATCATAATCAGTTTAAAATAAGTTTAAAAAATTGTATTTATTATTCATATATTTCATTTTATGTGATTGAAAATATGGAAAAAAAAATATATATATACCAGAAAGTGCTCCTCATCATCCTTCAACCTGGATGCTACAGATGCAATTGGAGTCAAGCCTTTTGTTACGTCTGTAATTGATTTATTAGCATACTTTTTAATTACAATAAAGTATTACAGTGTGAAAATGTCATGATCATGTTACAATAATTGCCATTAAAAGCAAATGTTACTTATTAAATAGTGTAATATACTATACTATTATATATACTATATATAGTATATGTGTAATATACTATACTATATAAGCATGACTGGCCTATTTTTAAAATACATATGAGATGGACAAAGAAAAACTTTACCATTAATATTCATACTGGTACATATATTCTCTTTGCATCTGAAAACGTCTCCAGAGGTTGGAGAAGGAACGTAAAGTCTAAAAATAAATGAATAAATAATATATATAAATATATATAAAAGCACAAGAATTTTCACTCACATCTGATTTCAGAGCCTTTGGTTAATAAGCATATTAAACATATTTTGCTATTTTAAAATCTTTGTGAAAGATACTAACCCATCCTGTGACTGAATAATGGTTTGGCCAAACAGCGGGTCATCGTTTGTAAAATTGCCCACTGGCTCAGTGTATATATTGAATCCCAATGCTGTGTAAATCTCTGTGAAAATATATTCAGAAAATAAAAAAACTAAAGCCTAGTACAGAATAGTAACAAATGTAAGAAACTCTTCACACTTGGTTCTGTTTTAATCAAAAATCGTATATATTTTATCTGTACCATGTATAATGTGTATACTTCTTACTTAAACGTGTAAGATTACCATAGAGTAAGCTAAACAAAGAGACATACCTGTTATAAACAGCACAGCTGCAAACATCTCGTCGAGATTGTTGAATAACTTGTAAGCTACTACTGTCTAGATTGTCAGCACATAAGTTTCCGGTGTCGTCTTCCTGTCCTCAGTGTGAACACACCGTCACTCCTCCCACCAGCTGCTGCCTGAAAATTTGATTTGTGTGTTGACTGAACTTGAAGATTCTGCCATAATTATAGCACTTGAGAAAATCTTCCTGCATGTATTATTTTAAGCACAACAATAGGGTTTCAAATCTAAATTCTGTAATATTTTATGTCTTGATCCAGAGTAGAAAAATGATGGAATTTGTAGACTTCGGTACACGTTAATTCAGGACAAACCTGGTGCCAGCTGTAGAAATTTTTGTGCTGTCTTAACGTTAAGCAAATATAGTATATGTAGGAACAGTTTATAGTGATATATTCTCCTCGATAGTTTATTTAATATCTGTAAGCTGTTCCATTGTAGTGTATCCTATTCCTAATAGGTAATGAATTCAGGACAAGTCATACGTTCTGCTTTATTCGAAACCCATATCATCATGTAAAAATGTAATATAGAAATAATCATAGGCTTCCTCTTTCTGTTCCTAAATCTGAACACTGAATTTCTCATCAGATATGGTTAGAATAAAAGACAAGCATTTCTGATCAGACAAAGTGTGTGTTTGAATTCATATATCTGACCTGTCTGCCACTGAACCCATGAAAATGGCCCAGAATGAAGTTCAATAACTTGTTTTTAATCTCTCAGTTTCTTCTTTTTGGCTGCATTCTCTCTAACAGTATCTAATAGTATCAGACATCTGATCCCTGGACTACAATAAATTGGACTACATCTGACTCAAGTGGACCATACTATGAGAGTTTAGAGACTGTTCTGTCGTTGTTTTTACAGTACGTAGACACGAGTCAGCGACAAAGTTCTAGATGCTGCCATACAGCTGGAAAGGTTACCACATTTTGTTCCTACAGAAAGGCTCATGGTGGTGGCATGTGTGTTTTACATCAACGTAGAATGGTCCGAGAACTCTGTGCTTGTTTTTAGTTACTGCTCATTGCTAGTGGAGTTTGTGATTGTTAGATGCAGGCCATTTTAATTACCATGGGAATTCACCAGTGCTTTTATTGTTGGCATGTACATTCGCCCCAGTTCTAATGCTAAGGTGTGCTCTTCCCTCTTCGGCGGCCATCTTGAATTTTTACTTCCGGGGCGGTGGCCATTTTAGGTATCAGGTACTATATAAGGGTGCTGCTTCCATATGGTTCCTTGCCAGATGGTCTCCTCAGTTTGCTTAGTGCACCTGTAATTTCATCCAGCCTTGTTGCTGTTTCTCCCCTGCCTGGTTTTTCTTGCTCTGGATTGTTCTGACTGCTTGTGTACCAGTTTATTGGACTGTTTTTCACACTGTGTTTTTGCCTGCCCTGCTTAACCATGCCTTCTGGTGTACCTGATTACGGACTGTTTATTACTCTGTGCTTCGGCCTGGCCTGCATTGATCTGCCTGTGTTTCGATTACTGTGCTGCTCCTGTCCCAATTTTCGGTCTGTCAATCTGCCCAGTTCATCAAAGACTTTAATTATTACATTAGCGTCCTGCATTTGAGTCCTTCTTCTGGCCTAGCGTGACAAGGAGACACTGTGAGCTCTTTGGGGCTATTAGTGATCTGCAGAATGCTCACCCTGTTTTTTTTTTTTATTCCTGTATATTTCAACCATATAAATCCTGAATCAGTGCTCCATATGAAGGCAAGCATATTGCCTGAATGTCCTGCCACATTTGCCAGGCGTCTCTGCAAAGGTGGCTCCTGCTGGCCAGGTTTTCACCTGCTTCAGAACCGGTTTAGAATTTCCGAATCTGAGTAGTAAAAGTGGGGACGGTGCTCCCGAATATATGCGCTTGGGATGTTTGTGTACAAAATGTGTTCACCCCTCTCCATTAAAAATGACAATAAAAGCTTCTTGACTTGTATTTAGCTTTAATCAAATTTAAAACAGTGAAGCTTGCCTGCATTCTGTACCCTGTTCCCCTCTAGTCTAGCACACACTGCTTGGACCCAACAGACCTCAAGGTACAAGGAAAACATTTGTTAATCTTCTCTCTGCTGGCACCCAGGATGTAGTGAATTCCCCTGGCTGTCTTCAACCCAATACAGCCTCCCTCCATACTAAGCACTTACAGTAGTACTTCCTCTAAATATTGTGGGTTTTTCATCCTGTCCTATCATCCGCCAATGGTTTTAGCTTGTACTAGCATGATGATTTGTTTTTGATGTTAACTACACAACACTTCCGTGAGTTGCTCTGGATAAGAACATCCGTTAAATACTGTTAACTTGATTGTACACTCTTCACACAAAATGCATCACCGTATGAACAATTGATTTTCCTGTACACAAGCAAGTGTTTTCCCTTGTAGCTCAACCTATTGTTGTAGCTGCTGCCACAGACAATCAATCATCTGAAAAATCACATTGGTTAATTTCATACTATTCTCTAATTTGTAAAATATAATTTACAACGAGGACAAAATAATTCCCCTGTAAGTGTGTGTGTCTTCTCTCTTTTAGTCGAAATCTCAAATCTGCTAGAGAATTTATGATTTTCATATTTGACTGACAGAAAAAAAACAAAAGTAGACCAAAATCAACACAATTTACAATTTGAAACGAACAGAAAGTTTTAGAATTTTAAAATATTTAAAACAAAGAAAATAAATGTTCAATAACTTGAAGATTTAAGATTCTGCACTTTGTTAATCCCTATTTAAATGTAAGAAAATGTGTGATAATTACCATATTAACTACTTTGTACAAAAGCTCAGGTTTTTCTTATAACTATTCTATTCTTTTGAAGCATGTAATTTGTACAAATGCTGGAGTTCATGAAATGTGGAGTTCATGCCAGCTTTTAAACAAAAGCATTTAAACAAAAATGGAGATCAAATTAAATACTAAGAAAATGTGAAATTCATGTCTACTGAACAATGGCGTTGTTTTTAATATATTTGTAATGGAAATAGTTGTAATAATTGAAATAAGAAGGCGCATTTGCAGGTTTGCACCTTTCAAATAGGATGATCAAATGATTGTGTGGTTTTTGTGCAACTCTGTGGTGCACAGCTGAACTGAAAATAGAGTGAGCATTTGTGAGAGCTTTGTCATTTCATAACCTAAATGGCTTGGTTTAATTGGGTCAGGTGAAAAAACTTGGCTGTTGTGATAAATTAAATAAAATTGAAAATGTTTAAACATATGCACTGCTTTGTCCTGCACTGTAAAAGAATTCAATTTGTTTGCTGTATCTGGTTATATATAGAGATTGTGCCAACCTTTCTCTAAGAGTATGACAGGATGTGGTGAAAATATATACCTGACTAGGTCAGAGACTGAGACTACAAGTCTGGGTTTCATATGTACATCATGTCACCTAATTTGTATTTTGTGGCACTGATGGGAAATGGAGTTGGGTTCCAGTAAATTCTGAGAACTGCCATTTGAGCAAAAAAAAAAAAAGCCTTGACAAACACACATGAACACACATTTTATATATATATATATAATACTGGAGTGCCATAAAATACCAAACAGGTCACATGACTTACATACTGTATATATATGTAAAATATATGTAACTTAAAGTACCAAGGTCAATAACAGTTTGACTGGACAGACAGACTGAAAAGTAACCTGTGGAAAAGCGAAACCTTGTTTATATAAGATATCTGTTATAAGATATCTTGCCAAGCAAAAAAAAAAAGTTTGTAAAGCATCAGTTTCAAACATCAGTAGAATCACATCAGAATCAAGAAGCTTTTGTTTTTTCCAAAAAAAACCCTAACAACCCTGATTTGAAATTCAAGGTTAATAATCTATTTTATAATATTCATGCCCATATATAGGCTTAAGAAACGGGTCTCTCGCTCTCTCCCTGGAAATGAGAGAAAGACATCCACCTGCAGGATTGTCTGTTTCTTTACTCCGGTTACTCTCAGCAAAGTCTGGATATAAAAGATATAAATATAATACAGAAATATTAGAGACCAAAGTAACAGAGGTGACAGCAGCCAGGTAAAGCCAAGACAACAAATTTGATTTAAGTTACCTTTGAGAATCCTAAGAAAGGCAGAAAGTCTGCATTCTATTTTCTTTTTTGAAGATGTTTTAGTTGGAAGCATGCAATGTCCTTAAAAAACATAACTTTCAATTGTAAAACAGGAACTGAATATCAGCTGATACAGTAGATACTGACTTTTAATAGATAGGTCTGTGATGAACTCCGAGTTTATGATGACCCATTAGTTCCTCAGGAGCTCTCGGCTGCACTATTATAAACTGTTGCAGAAATGACATTATTTACATTTACATTATTTACTTTAGAGTGTCACCCAAATGAGGATGAGGTTCCTTTCTGAGTCTGGTTCCTCTCAAGGTTTCTTCCTCTTATCATCTCAGTGAGTTTTTCCTTGCCGCTGTCACCTCCGGCTTGCTCATTAGGGATATACAGTATAGTATCTTAAATTTAAAGTTAATCTTTTTTTAAATTAATTTTAAGCTTTAATTGTATATATAGTCGTATGCAAAAGTTTAGGAACCCCTGACAATTTCCATGATTTTCATTTATAGATATTTGGGTGTTTGGTTCAGCAATTTCATTTTGATCTATCAAATAACTGAAGGACCCAGTAATATTTCAGTAGTGAAATCAGGTTTATTGGATTAACAGAAAATGCGAAATATGAATAAAAAAAAAATTAGACAGGTGCATAAATTTGGGCACCCCAACAGAAAAATCACATCAATATTTAGTAGAGCCTCCTTTAGCAGAAATAACAGCCTCTAGAAGCTTCCTATAGCCTGCAATGAATTTCTGGATTCTGGATGAATGTATTTTGGACCATTCCTCCTTACAAAACATCTCCAGTTCAGTTAAGTTTGATGGTTGCCGAGCTTTGACAGCCTGCTTCAAATCACCCCACGGATGTTCGATGATATTCAGGTCTGGGGACTGGGATTTCCAGAACATTGTACTGGTTCCTCTGCATAAATGCCTGAGTAGATTTTGAGCAGTGTTTTGGGTCGTTGTCTTGTTGAAATATCCAGCCCCAGGGTAACTTCAACTTTGTGACTGATTCCTCAGTAATATTTTCAAGAATCTGCTGATATTGAGTGGAATCCCTGCAACCCTCAACTTTAACCAGATTCCCAGTACCGGCACTGGCCACACAGCCCCACAGCATGATGGAACCTGCACCAGACTTTATTGTGGGTAGCAAGTGTTTTTCTTGAAATGCTGTGTTGTTTTGCCACCATGCATAATGTCCCTTGTTATGACCAAATAACTCAATCTTTGTTTCATCACTCCACAGCACCTTATTCCAAAATGAAGCCGGCTTGTCCAAATGTGTGTTTGCAGACCTAAAGCAACTCCGTTTGTGGCGTGTGTGCAGAAAAGGCTTCTTTCGCATCACTCTCCTGTACAGCTTCACCTTGTGCAAAGTGAATTGTTGAACGATGCACAGTGACACCATCTGCAGCAAGTTGATGTTGTAGGTCTTTGGAGGTGGTCTGTGGGCTGTTTTTGACTGTTCTCATCATCCTTCGCCTCTCCAATATTTTACGTAGCCTGCCACTTCTGGCTTTAACAAGAACTGTGCCTGTGGTCTTCCATTTCCTCATTGTGTTCCTCACAGTGGACACTGAGAGCTTATATCTCTGTGATAACTTTTTGTAGCCTGCCCCTAAACCATAATGTTGAACAATCTTTGTTTTCAGGTCAATTGAGAGTTGTTTTGAGGCCTCCATATTGCCACTCTTCAGAGGAGAGTCAAAGAGAACAACAACTTGCAATTGGCCACCTTAAATTCCTTTTCTCATGATCAGACGCACCTGTCTATGAAGTTCAAGGCTTAATGAGCCATCAAACCAATTGTGTGTTCCAATTAATCAGTGCTAAGTAGTTAGAGGTATTCAAATTAACAAAATGGCAAGGGTGCCCAAATTTATGCACCTGTCTAATTTTGTTTTGATGCATATTGCACATTTTCTGTTAATCCAGTAAACCTCATTTAACTACTGAAATATTACTGTGTCCTTCAGTTATTTGATAAATCAAAATGAAATCGCTGATCCAAACACCCAAATATTTATTCATGGAAATTGTCAGGGGTTCCTATACTTTTGCATATGACTGTATTCACTTATTTATTTTTCTTATTTTTCTTATATTTATTTCTTTTTCTGTCTCTTCTGTTTCCGTACTTCCTTAAAGCTGCTTTGAGACAATAGGAATTTGTTAAAAGCGCTATACAAATAAACTGAATTGAAATTGAATTGAATGCTAAGACATCTATGTGGTTGCACAGAAACCTGCATTGCATGCTGTACTGTATTTTATTACTGATAAATGAAATTTCAAGGTTAATAAGAATCTTGTTTAGGGACAACTTTAGGTATAAAAAAGTGACCTATCTTGTATTTTAGAAAATATACTGGGATTTCAATTTCTATTAAATATAAACAAAACTTTTAATGGGTTCAGTGTCCTTTCAATGTCCTTTTCTATTAATTAAATTAAAAATTATGTGTTTAGTTAACAAACATCCAGATAGAAAGATATGAAACTGAAGATTAAAATCCCAGTGTATTTTTTTCACCTACTACCTTCAAGAGAGCAGTGGTTATTTCCATCCTGAATAAACCTGCTCTGGATCCTTCAGACATCAGTATCTACAGACCCGTATCACTTCTCTCTTTTCTTTCAAAAATTCTTGAACGCATTGGCTACAATCAACTGTGTGACAGTCGTCAGTGTGTTTTTTTTTTTTTATTTAAAAATTTTTAGTTTTGCTAGTCAGCTTCGAGGCCATGCACAGACAGTTGAGGAACTAGTGAGGCTTGGAGCTCAATTAGAAAGAGATTATGATCATCAGAGAAAGTATAATCGGCTTCAATTGTCCAAGAGCACTACATTTGGCCAGAACTCACAGGCCAGAAAAATAAAAGAGGTAGAAACAAAAGCTATCTTGCCTGCAGAGCAACGAAACCCAAGTTTGTTGTGTTGGAGGTGTCATGAAAATCATTCTCCAGGTTCTTGTCCTAATTTTAAGGCTTCTTTGAGTGGAAAACACTCTGGAGGGTTTCAAAGAACCCCAGAGTCGTAGTTATCAACGAGGTGTAGTATCTGCATATGTTACTCAACGACTTGTAAAGAAAGATCCAACTAGTAGCAGACAGGACAAAAGAGTTGGCCCTGTAGTTCTTAAACAGTTGGTAGTTCCCTTAACTGTGAGGAACTGCACTGGGAAAGCGCTTGTAGATACAGGGGCCACTTACACACTATTGCATTTTGATTTATGGAACAAGATGAAAGGACCTAAGGAACAACTTGATGCATGGCATGAAGGACCACTTTATCTGGCTAATGGTGATGAATGGTGGTGAATTCCAGGTTCCTACAGTAGTCCTTCCAGCTCAGAAACTGGTATATTCAGTGGTGCTGGGGTTGGATTTCATAGCGTTGACTGGTTTGCAGCTTAATATTAAAGATCAGTTGTACAGTTTCTCTGGGGACCGTGAAAATCGTGTTTTTCCCTTTCAGCCATCAATTACCTCAGGGATGCTTGGAGGTCTTGTAAACCACCTGTGGGTTGTAAGTCTACTGCTTCTCTTTATTCCTCTGTTCCTCCTGTCCAGTTTGAATGGTCATTGAGTGATTATATAGAGAATTGTTTGAAGGAAAAAACTGGTGCTGAACTTGTTGAGCTAGTGCAAAGCAAGGTCAATGAGAGTAATTTACCAGACAGAGAGTCTCATGTTCTTTTTACTCTTTTGTATGATCACCCTGAAGTATGTACTCCTACTCTTGGTAGAACTCATATGGTTCAGCATAAGATTGCTGTTCGTACAAATGTGGTTGTCGCACAAAAGCCCTATAGGTTACCAGTACATAAAAAGGCAGTAGTTAAGGAACAAATTCACGATATGCTTTCACGAAACATTATTCATCCATCTCATTCTCCTTGGGCATCTCCATAGTACTTGTCCCAAAAAAAGATGGAGGTCAGTGGTTTTGCGTTGATTATCGAAGATTAAATGCTGTGAGTGAAAGTGATGCATTCCCTCTCCCTACTGTGGGTGACATTCTGGAGTCTCTTGCTGGAGCCAGTGTGTTTAGTACCCTTGATCTTAACAGTGGGTACTGGCAAGTGGCAATGGACCCAGACAGTATGGCTAAGACTGCCTTTGTGTCCCCTTTTGGGTTGTATGAATTTAAAGTTTTACCTTTTGGGTTAAAGAATGCCCCAGCCACATTTCAAAGGCTCATGAATAGGGTGTTGGCTGAATGTTTAGGACAGTGTTGTTTGGTTTATCTAGATGACATTGTCGTTTATTCATCGAATTTCAGTCAGCATATGCAAGATCTCCAAAGGGTTTTGAAGTGTTTGCAAAAGGCAGGATTAACCCTTAAACTTCAGAAATGTCACTTCTGTTTAGCAGAAATTAAGTTTCTTGGACATGTGGTGACCCCTGAAGGGGTGAAAGCAGATCCTGCTAAGACAGAGGCAATCCAGAACTTCCCTGTCCCTGTATCATAGGTATGTTCCTAATTTTTCAGCTATTGCCGAGCCCTTAAATGCCTTGAAACGAAAAGGAGCCCGTTTCCATTGGTCAGCTGACTGTCAGGCTGCTTTTGAGAATTTAAAAATGCATCTTTCTTCTTCACCAATACTGGGAGATCCTAACCATGCTTGCACATTTATTATTTATACAGATGCTAGTTCAACTGGTTTGGGTGCTATTCTTGGCCAGCGACCATCTACATTTGGTACGACTGAAGAAGTACTAGCGTATGCAAGCCGTACACTTACTGGTGCAGAAAGGAATTACTCCACCACAGAGAGGGAGTGTTTGGCCCTTGTTTGGGCGGTTGAAAGGTGGCGGCATTATTTGGAGGGCAAGTCTTTTATTGTTGTGACTGATCATGTGTCTCTCCTTTGGGTGTTTAACACTACTAAGGCAAACTCTCGCCTGATTCGTTGGGCTTTGAAATTGCAAGAGTTTGAATTTACTCTTGAATACCGTAAGGGAAAGCTTAACAGTGCCCCTGATGATTTGTCCCGTGTCAGTAGCCCTGATTCTACCCCAATGGTCGCTGCTTATACCAATAAGCAAACTCCAGATAGTCTCGTCTTGCAGTTTCCTCTCTCTGACAAGGATATCTGGACAGCGCAGCAAGACCATTTTCAAGTGTATGTCCCACAGGTCCTTCGGCAGACTCTGTTGGAAGCATATCATTGTAACCCATTAAGTGGGCATTTTGGTCGTTATAAGACACAAAAAAGGTTGATGGAAGTTGCTTTTTGGCCAAATATGTGGAGAGATGTTTCGTTGTTTGTTAAAAACTGTGTCAGTTGTCAACAGTGTAAGCCTGAGTGTCGTAAACCAGCTGGCCTGTTACAGCAGACCGAAGCAAATGAACCATGGGAATTGCTCGGCGTGGATCTTATGGGACCATTGCCTCGTAGTACGCAGGATAACACACAGCTAATGGTAGTAGTAGATTATTATAGCCATTGGGTGGAGTTGTTTCCGCTTCGAAAAGCTACTGCAGTGAGAATTGCACAGACGCTAAGGAAGGAAATTTTGACACGGTTTGGTGTTCCAAAATATTTGGTGTCGGACAGGGGTTCTCAATTTACCTCTGAAATTTTGCAGGAACTGTGTAGCAGGTGGAGTGTGGTGAAAAAATTGACAACAGCATACCACTCCTAAACCAACTTCACAGAACGTGTGAATAGGACAGTTAAGGGGATGATATCATCGTACGTGTTGGGTGAGCATAATCATTGGGATCATTATTTGCCAGAGTTGAGGTATGCTATCAATTCTGCTGTTCAGGAGAGTACTGGATACTCTCCAGCAGAATTAGTCTTGCAAGGAAGGTTGAAAGGACCTTTTGAGCGTGTTCTAGAACCACACCAGACCAGTCTCAGGGTTCTTAAAGATTTGCAGGAGATGGTAAAAAAGAACTTGTCTAGAGCTAAGGAGAAACAGAAACGATTTTATGATACTGGTCATAGGAATGTGACTTACTCCAAGAAGGATAGGGTTTGGATGAAAGCACATCCCCTTTCCAAGGTCTCTCAACAATTTGCAGCTAAGTTTGCATCAAAATGGATTGGGCCTTATCGAGTCGTTGAAAAATTAGGCCCAGTAAATTATCGGGTTGTGCGTGAGGACAATGGAGAGGACTTGCGTACAGTCCATGTGTGCAATTTGAAGCCTGCCTTTCCTACCGCTACAGAGTTGGATTGTAAGGAAAGGGAGAAAGTCTTGAAAATTTTTACTAAGGAGTCAGATGATGAGGATTTTCTAGGGTTTTAATATTGATGGAATTATGTCCGGGATTAATTAGTACTCCATAGTGCAAGGTATATTGCGATTGATTTACAAATGACTGAATCTGAATGTTGAATGCAGGAACTAGTGTTTTAGGCTGTTGTTGTTGCAGGGCTTCATGTATTGACATTTTCCTGTTGAGGAGCATATAGTATTGTAGAATATTAGGGGATTTTTCTCCACGGGGGGAAGAATGTGACAGTCGTCTGTGTTTTTTTTTTTTTTTTCCAATACTGGGGAGGCGCTGTTGGGTTATATCCGGGGAACCAGGTCGGAAGTATTTAAGGAAGTGCGATTGCACCTTTCACTCTCTCCTCTCTCATGTGCTCGCTAGCCGTTGTTGTCAGGTGCAGGTTATTTCCGGTCATGCCCGCTAGTGGACGGCTTATGAGTAATGCCTTTGTTGCCGCGTTGCATTAATGGGGTAATGCTACATTTAATGCAACGGTTTTTTTCTGCTTTTTAATGCTTACGATCCGTATTTTGAGGAATATGGTTCCCGCAGTGAGTTCGTAAAGTAGTGGAAGTCGTGATGAGAGCGATTTGCCGCGATGTATGCAATTGGAGCGTGAGAGAGAGAGCTTTGTTTTTTCCGATCTGGCGTAGGTTGTGGTCAAGGATGCTAATTTAGGGCATCATTAATTGTGCCATTAGTATGTTTTGAAGAGGGTTTTCTGTGTAGGGAGATTTATTTTGTTTATTTTTGGCGCTCGAGTTGCCAGATTAGGTTGTGTTATGAGTTATGTTTCAGGCTCAGTAGTCTATGAGTGACACAGTAAATAAACTTGTTTTTTTTTTCTTTTGTTGAACTTTGGATGCAGATTTTCTTTCTTTTTCCTATGCCATTTGCTCTTATGCTTTGCTGTTTCCTTCATTTTTGTTTCTGCAGAAGATTTCTTGTATTGTTTCTGCAGAAGATTTTTTTGTATTTAATTATTTGAAATTATTTGTTGACTTGTCACTCATTCAGTGTAAGGTAATGTATCTGGGCTTGAAATTAGTAGTTTTTATTTATTTTCTGCTCACTTTCTCTTCCTTTTTCTTGAGTTGAATAATATGATGTACTGAAATACCTATACTGTAATCTGATTGGAATAAAACTGGAATAGAAAACTTTGAATAACTCTTGTGGTTCCTGGTTTTACTGGATACATGTAGTGAAATTAGTGACGTCATTTCTGTGTAGTGTCTCTAACTATTAAATTAATAATTGTGGTGGTTTCTACCCCTGGTGCCCGAACTCGACCTTTTAAGGCCAATTACCGTCACAACTGTCTGTCTATCTCTCACTGAACAACCTCCACGATCCCAACCAGTCTGGCTTTAAAGCAGCGCATTGACAGAGACAGCCCTTTTGGATGTCTCAGAGAAACTACATGTTGCTAGATCAGCCAAGCTCTCATTTGTCCTCATCCTCTTCGACCTTTCAGCAAGTCAACCACAAGACTCTCTAGTCCACGCTCCTTCCTACATGGAAGGTTGCTCATATCAGGTAACATGGAGGTGAGTTACATCTTCTCCATGCAGACTCTCCACTGGTGTCCCACAGGGCTCAGTACATGGTCCTCTTCTTTTCTCCCTGTATACTCACTCTCTTGGTAAAGTTATTTGAAAATACTTGAACTAGCACTTTCCCCCCTGTTTGTTGTGTGTGTGTGTATTTAATAAATAAAAATAAATAAATAAATTTGAACAGTGTTTTAGGCTCATGGTATCTTAAGTCTGTAACTTAATGAACCAGAGTTAATGTATTCAATGACTTAAACAGGGCTGCCAACTTTTGAGTTCAGCTTAGAGTGAGATTTTGGGGGGTGGGGCTTATGGAGGTGCGTGGCTTGATGTGGAAAAAAATACAAACACAAAATCCTTGCATTAGCAGAAGTGTAATAAGTATATATTGATTGTCAAAGTATTTGGTATCTGTACAGGATTTCTTGGGAGATTTGCATTACATTTAATTTAAACTGAATGCATGAGTTGGCAGCCTTGTTTGTACTGTTTTTTATGATAAAGTTATGTAAAATAACTGCTCAGTGCTGCAAAACAAACAACTCTGCTAATGCTAACTTAATTCTATATAAACTGTATAACACATAGGCCTCTTAGTTACTAGTCTAAACTGGACGGAGACACGGAGCGCCCTGTAACTCACTGACCTGCCCGTGTTCACAATTCACACGGTGCAGATGGGAGGGAGAACGGCTGACTACACAGTTTATGGGAATAAATTGTGTATTTCCCTCACAATTGTCACAAAAAACTCACTACACTGTCTGTCTGGTTTCTCTGCCCGTTGCCTTGCGAAATCATGAGGCGCGATTTTTTTTACCTCACTGCTGCGTGAGAATATGGGGGTGTGGCGTGAGAATATGGGGGTGTGGCGTGAGAGCGTGAGATTTGGGTCAATTGCGTGAGTCTCACGCTGAATGCGTGAGAGTTGGCAGCCTTGACTTAAAACTTAAAAACTTGACTTAAAAACACTTTTGTACGTCGCTCTGGATAAAGGCATCTGCCAAATGCTGTAAATGTAAGATTATAATTTGGGCACTATAATAAGTTTATATTTGCTTTGGGCAAATTTGCCTTTTAAAAATTTTAGAATATCTGCAATTTAAAACAAAAAAAAAGTTTCCTTACAGCAAATACTGTTTTAATACCTTACCTGTGATCTGAAATACATCCTGACAAACAGAGTTCAACAGTAATTAGCAAACCAAAGTGATGTTATACTGTAGACAATTTCAAACTGATTTACATTCATTTACAAATATTGTTTTTTTACCTTCTTTTCCAGTGATGCTTATTTCCAAAAAAAGACGCAAAAAATCTGTCTTCACTACCAGCTATTTCTATCATTTCTTTTATTGCCTGTGGTTTATTCAGAACCTTCATCCCTACCTGAGAATAAAACATCACTGTATTAGCAAAGACAATTATTCTTTCAGAAAATGATAAGTGAAGTCAACCATATTGTCATTTCAACCATATGTAGCTGATGTAGTAGATAGTGAAATAAAACAATGTTTCTCCAGGATCATGGTGTTACATAGAACAACACAGAGCTAAGGATTTATAATAAGTTGTACTAGCCAGATAAAGTGCATCGTGTGTAACCTAGTGCAAACAGTGCAAGACAAAAGAGAAAACAGTCAGAGAAAACAAAACACTACAAGACAATATACAAAATAGCGCCAACCAGTGTGCATACTGTATATTATAAAGTACATTTTGCAAAACTAGAGGGTTATAAACAATGACTGTTCAAGTAAACATATATCCTTACACTTATGTTATAGCAGCAGTTTGATATTTTAAAACAGTTTGGAATATTAAGCGTAGTAAAAACACAGTTTTCTAATTTTAATAATAAACAGGCCAAAAGCAGTAATTACTCTCTTTGTCTTTAAGGCCTTTAGACAAGATAACATTATAAATATTAACTGAATTAAAGTGAATTTGTACCACAGTTGATTGATTTGTTACAGATTTTTGATTGATCAGGATTATTATTATTATAAGGGTTAAAATATAATAATGTTATCATTAATATAGACCCAACAGTGCTACTGGCTATAAATAAAAAAACAAGGTTGTTTAAAAAAGATCTGCAAGAAAGAGGCCATAGTACTTTATGGTTTCTCTGTAACCTGACAAGTAATTTTTTTGTCTTATTAATTTCCAGTGAAAATAAAGCAACAACTGTTTATATCTGTGTAAGTGGCGAAAGGAAATATATGTTCCACATGATTAAATGTAAAAGGATATCAAAATAATAATCAACCATATTTGTTTGATCCTTTTATAACTGTTGGGAAAACAGAAATATCAAACACATGATCAGGGAAATGAAAATCATTTAGCAAATATAACACAATGTTTACATTAAGTCCAATTGTGAATATGAAATTCATTCATTCATTCATTCATCTTCTACCGCTTATCCGAACTACCTCGGGTCACGGGGAGCCTGTACCTATCTCAGACGTCATCGGGCATCAAGGCAGGATACACCCTGGACAGAGTGCCAACCCATCGCAGGGCACACACACACACTCTGATTCACTCACGCACTCACACACTACGGACAATTTTCCATAGATGCCAATCAACCTACCATGCATGTCTTTGGACCGGGGGAGGAAACCGGAGTACCTGGAGGAAACCCCCGAGGCACAGGGAGAACATGCAAACTCCACACACACAAGGCGGAGGCGGGAATCGAACCTCCAACCCTGGAGGTGTGAGGCGAACGTGCTAACCACTAAGCCACCATGCCCCCCTGAATATTCATTCATCTTCTATCGCTTGTCCGAACTACCTCGGGTCACGGGGAGCCTGTGCCTAGCTCAGGCGTCATTGGGCATCAAGGCAGGATACACCCTGGACGGAGTGCCAACCCATCGCAGGGCACACACACACACACACTCTCATTCACTCACGCAATTGCACACTACGGACAATTCACACAAGGTGGAGGCGGGAATCGAACCCCGACTCTGGAGGTGTGAGGCGAACGTGCTAACCACTAAGCCACCGCGCCCCCCTGAATATGAAATTATTTTTTTTTAATTTTATTTTAATCTGCAGACTAAATTTTCTATCTTTGGTATTGTGTACATCTTACTAAATTTGCTTTTTGGCAATTCTACGTATCCAAAACATTAATTAGTTACATTCTTACATAAGACATATGAAATTCAGTGTAAAAAGACTGTATGTGGCAACCGAATGGCATTAAATGAAACGTGTTACAAGCATATTAATAGTTTCTTTTCTATGCTTTTCACTAGAGCTATGAAATTGTAAGTGTACACTTACTCCTATGGCACAGCGAATAATCCCCTGCATCTGTGGCATGTTCAAAACCTCTCTGAGATTTCTTGGAACAACCAGGATCTGTCCATCAGACAGTAGAATAATTTTTTTTGTTGTTCTTTCTTGAGCCACATGGAGGAACAAAAACATCTGTGCTGCAGGTGATACAAGGACAAACATGCTACAAGGACTTTGTAGTATGACGTGCTGTAAACTAGACTCAGATGCCATTCATTAAAAGTAAGTTTTTTGGTTTTGAGAACGTACAGAACACAGTAGAGTGCTGAAGCAATCTTTGCAATCCTATAAATCTGTTTTATGCACTTCACCTTATGCAAGGCTCTGAGAAGGTTGTCATTTTCTTTGAGACAGAGTTCTGTCCTAATGCGTCTTCCATACTGCACTACTGCAATCTAGCACTAAGAAGAGACTTGTACATATACAGCATGTATATACATTATATACATTCATACTATTCAACATACTGTATACACTATTATACAGTACTGCTTGAAGGTTTGTGAACCCTGAAGATATGGTCATTATTTTAGCATAAAAGGTTTATATGACATTTTCAGCTAAACTCAATTTATTATTGGATACAATTAATGGACCCAAACAAAAAAAAAATATACAGTACATTTTCATGTGTGCAATAATATCTGAACAATTTCAGTCAATATCTCTTGGTACCTTAGCAACAATAACCTGGAGTAAATGTCTCCTATACTCACTTATCCATTTCTGATATTGGGATCTATAAGATCAGGACTATTGTGTACCCATTCCAAAAAAAAAAACCTTCCTTCTTAAGCCATTCTTTGATAGTATTGCTTGAATTCCTTGGATCATTGTCATGTTGAAAGAACCTTGTTTAGCCCAGTATTAACTTCTTACCAGATGACATGCCATTCTGTTCAAAAATCTATTACTATAACTTAGAATTCATGTTTTCTTTAATGATGTACAGTATCTGGTACTGACCCAGATCTTGAAATTTTCACTAAAATACCCTACTGTTGGGATTCGGTTCTTTCTTTCTTTATTCTGGATGGAATTCAGATTGTTATTGTTGATATTTTAATTGTCATTTTTAAATATTGTACACATGAGAAGAAAAGCAAAGAAACGGAAAAACAGAAAAGGACGTAGATGCACCACCACCCCAGTGCCCCTTCATGTCCAAAGCTTTCACACTCATCCATCACCATGGGAACAGAGCTGACACTGTACTCCTGCAATGTCCCGGATCTCCTGAACCAGTCCATGAATGGAAGGGTATCCTACATTTTGTGCCAGAGTCTCAACCTAGACACAGGTACATGTACATGCAGCATCAGACTCTGGTGCTCTACCACAATCAGTAGGATGCAGAGATTAGGGTTGTTGAGCAGCTAGAAGGAGGTGTGCACTACAGCTGGCACTGGCAGCACTGTTAAGTTTATTTGGAGGGATCCTTGGGTCTATTACAGATAGTATCCAGAATGTGAGATCATTAAAACCCTTTATTTCTTCTGGTCATCACTTATACCACCAGAGAGGTGGCAATTTTACTTATAGTTTACCTTATTACCTTATTATTTACCTGATTAATACTACACAATGTTCTTTTCTATCATCCATTCAGTTTGGAGTGCCCCAATATATGATATGTTTTCCATTTATCACATCCTTGAGGTTCTAGCTTCAAAAATGATTCTTGGTGTAGAAAAAACAGTTTGAACCAGTTTCAGAGTGCACCTGCAGTGCAGTAACCTCAAGTAACAGTCTTCCTGCACACTTTTGTTAGGTCGATCTAATGAATTACTACTAAGATGTCAAGCCTGTTTCTCTTCATGACAATCATTTCATAGAAATATATCTGTTACCTACAAATGCTCTTGTATTAGATTCACTGAGAGTATAGGCTTGCACTTTGATATGGCATAATAAACAACGTTTTGGATTGACCTACAGGACACAGTATGATTATATAAATATCTTTGCTCTTCTTCAGTGGGATTTCATCCATCTCTTTCTTAAAATAAGTGTAATTGTTAGAATTAGATTCCTTTTTTAGAAAGTAGTGTTGAGCACAACCACTGGATTTTAAATAAAGGCTGATTTTGACCTCCAAAAAACAGACATCCAGAAACTATCATGTTTGTCTCTGGCAACTTCTTTTTTATTTTGGAACCAAATCTACAGCCCTCTGTTAGTCAGCTGAGGATTTTCAGCATTATAATGACAAAACGTCCATCTCCAAGTCAACAAATAAATGGCTCCAAAAGAAGAGGATCAATGTTTTGGCCCAGTCTGAGCCCATATCTAAATCCTGTCAAAATCCTGTGAAATGATCTGAAGAGGGCTATGTACAGAAGATTTCTTTTATCCCTATCGCAAAGAAGAATAGAATAAAACTGACAAATCAAGATTTGTTAAGTTGGTAGACTCTTACTCAAAACAGACTAAGTGCTGTATTACAAGCAAAATGTGCTTTAACAAAGTATTAGTCAAGGTGTATGCACATTTATGCAGCCAGGTTATTGTTGTATACACACACACACACACACACACACACACACAATTTTGTCATTTTTTGTTTCACTACATGCCTTACTTACCATAAAACATATTGTCCAAACATTATTCATGATGTTATGAATAAAGTATTTGGCACTTTTTTAAAATCTTCCTTTTTCAATGTTATTAGAGACGTCCAGCACAAAATCAATTTCCGTCCTTGCATCTTCAGATAATTCTGATGAACACAAGCATCAGAAATATTTCCTAAATGAGAATCTAAACTTTTGTAAGAGAAAACCAGAAAAGTATTATGTGATCATAATGTGCTTTCAAAGTGTTCATCCTGTTTTTCTCTACAGAGTTATATTTAAATCTTTTACATTTTAATAAAAGCCTGATAAATAACTAATACATCTAAATAAGTATAAGTTGTACTAATACAACTAAATAACTAATACTTCTATAGTTCTTTGCCTTTGGATACATTGACTTAAATTGAAATATGTAAAAGAAAATTCCATACCTTCAAATTATTTCACATGCTATGGACAAACCACCCCATACATCAAATATCAAAGAAAGAAATATTTTTTTAGCATTGTCTCATAAATAAGATTCAAATTTGGGGAGGATGGAAAAAAGTAGGAGAAGGAGAGTAAAGCTGTTTGTTAAAAAATGGGAGGATATTAACATCATGGAGTCCACTGAACTGGGATTGATCCAAAGAATCAGAGAAAATTACATTTGTATTTAATTTCATTGTGTTGCAACTTTATTACTGTAATGTCTAATTTACCCTATTGGTGTCACTAGAGGGCATGAGAGATGCACAGATAAAACTTCTGGGAAGGTAGCAAATTTCAAGAAAAAAAAAATCAATGGGCTGCCATACACTGCAATAGGAAATAAAAGAATAAGATGAAGAAGAAGAAAACATACAATCAATAAAGAATACCTATGCCCCTATTACCGGTCCCTAATTATACAGCAGCAGTCTTACAATAGATTTGTACAAATTCTGTGGTTTACCTTCAACTCCAAGTATACTTCTTTCCATAAACGTGAAAATGTTTTTTTTCAAGCTGCCATAATTAGAAATCTGGAAAAATCTGCCTTCACTACCAGCTCTCTCTGTAAGCTCTTGTACTGCCTAAGGATTATGCAGAATCTCCAGCCCAACCTGAGAATAAAACATCAATGCAAAGCAAACCACTGGCAATAAACCAGGCCAGACTCTGTGTCATCAGGAGAGAGTTTATGGAATGAGATTTCATCATTAAATGTAAGGCCAGATTATTTGTGTGTGTGTGTGATTAGATTTTTCTTGACCTTTAACATGGAAATGAATGTGGCTGATGAGAAATGGAGTTTATTTTGGCCATGTTGTGATGCTGTGATGGAAGGCACTGGCACTGGCACTGATCTTATATAAACAAGATCAGCAAAAGAAAAAAGCAAATGAAAATTTTTGCTAAAAATGGAACACTTGAACAAAAAACAATGGATTTTATAACTGCATCCTTACGGAATTTTACGGGATTTATTTATTTATTTATTTATTTATTTATTTATTAAAACTATGGTTTAATACTTTAATAATTTAATGGTTTAAAAAATTTATTACTTAAACCATTTTCATGATTCTTAGATACATCTGTAAACCTACTAATTTACTAAATAATATTCTATAATGAAAATGTGGCATGTTAACAGTTCTTTGTATTTTTGTCACTAAAGCTATGAAAGTTAAAAGTATACACTTACTCCTATAGCATAGCAAACAAACCCCTTCATCTGTGGCATGTTCAAAACAACGCTGAGGTTTCTTGTATTTCCTGACATTTGTCCATCAGACAGTAGGATAATATTTTTTTTGGTATTCTCTCGTGATCCATTGAGGAACAAAAATGTCTGTGCTGCAGGTAGTACAGGGCACAGAAGCAAATAAAGACTTTGTAGTAAGATGCGCTGTAAACCTTTATAGACTCAGATGATATATATTTGAACACAGGAAATTACATTTTTGGATTTCAGTTCCATACACATACAGACTATAAAAGAGGGCTGAAGAAGTCTTTGTGTCCCCAGAAATATTTTCTATGTTCTTCACCTTATCCAAAGCTCTGAGAAGGTCATTATTTTTGTTCAGAGAAAGTTCTGTCCGTATGTCTGTCGCAAACTGAACTACTGCATACTTGCATTGAGAAGAGAATGTGAAAATTTAAATACTGTACAGATAAACTACACTGAAATAAACACTACATTTAATAGATAATCATTTATATTATTTATACTAAAGCAGTTTAAGGCTTATGGATGAAGTTTAAACCACATTGTTTCAAATTAAACTGTAAATATATTTTTTTCAATTAATGCCTTACTTACATTAAACATTTTTCATAATATTATAAATGAAATCTTGGGCCATTGTAAAATCCTCCTTCATGATGCTAGAGGATCCGTCCACCACAAAAGCTATCTCTGTCCCTGCATCTTCAGATAAGCAGCAGAGAGATTTTACAAACATTAGCTATATGGAAATATGGAAATAAAACATTCTAGAAAGCAATGATGGTCAGAAATGGGACATTGCAGCTTGAGACACACCAGACACACCAGATAACATCAGATTAAAGAACCAGAGTTAAAACCAGAAAGTAAGTAACCACAGAAATGGGAAACCATATAACATGGACAGTAGAAAACAGAGGCAAGTAAGTCACATACATAAACCTTCACAAATAGTGGAATACCAGGGTATAAATAGGCATACCCATTAGGATTATATAATAATATATCTTCATAATTTTGAAAAGGAAAATCAATGCTTGTTTCATAATTATTTCAGCATTTAATACCGTCAACCCTTCCAAGCTAATAACCAAGCTTGTGGATCGAGGCATCAACACCTCCCTCTGTCAATGGATTATGGACTTTCATCACCCTTAACACAGTTGTACCACAGGGCTGTGTGATGAGCCCATTCCTCTATTCCCTCTTCACTCAAAACTGCAGGCCTTTGCATGCATCTAATTCCATAATCAAGTTTGCTGACAACACCACAGTGTTTGGCCTCATCACCAACAAAAATGAGACAGCATACAGGGAAGAGGTACAGCATCTGGCCGCATAGTGTGCCGACAACAACCTGCTCCTTAACACCAGCAAAGCAAAGGAGCTCATCATGGACTTCAGGAGGAAGTCTCACATCAACTTCACATCAGCTTCAGCTTTAGCTTCAGGACAACCCATCTCTCTAGATTAAGTCAATAGCACCTGTATATTTGTCACTAAAATATATAATATATAACACTGTGTATATTTCATGTCTATAGCACACAAACTGTATATCTTGTATATCCATACCTGTATATCCATAGCATATTCATCTGTATATTATAATGTTGATACTGTTCATACTGTAAATACTGTACTCATATTGTAAATTCTGTACATCTTGCATTTATGGCACTTCTGGTTAGATGCCAAACTGCATTTCATTGCCTTGTACTTGTACATGTGTAATGACAATAAAGTTGAATCTAATCTAATACTTTTAGCCTAAAAGCATGTGACCAAAAACATGCAGTGTCTGACATAATATACTGAAATGTTAACATAAGTTTATATAATTTACTGATCATGTGCAAAAAATGGAAGTAATGGTATATATACAATTTATTTGTATTTATTTAGAAATATTCTGGTTACCTTCAATTCCAGTTATGCTTGTTTCCAGTCTGCAGCATGGTTTTCAAGCCCGCAAATTTGGAAACCTTTAAAAATCTCTGTCATCTCCTGTATTGCTTGTGGTTCATTTGTAACCTGTGTGCCAAGCTGAGAATAAACATTATTTTAAAGATTATTTTTATTAGCAAAGATAATAATTAGTCATGAAGTTGTGGCTTAATCGTTAGAGAGTTTAACTCCTAACCCTAAGGTTGTGGGTTCAAGTCTCGGGCCAGCCACGACTGAGGTGCCCTTGAGCAAGGCACCAAACCCCCCAACTGCTCCCTGGGCACCGCAGAATAAATGGCTGCCCACTGCTCCGGGTGTGTGTTCACGGTGTGTGTGTGTGTTCACTGCTGTGTGTGTGCGCACTTTGGGTTAAATGCAGAGAATGAATTCTGAGTCACCATACTTAGCCGTATGTCATGTCACTTTCACTTTCAGTAAACATGTAAACATGTAAACATTTAAAGCTACTCACTGCCATAATTTAAATAGCATAATGAAAATAGCATAGCACATTAAAAGACACAGTAAACACATTTCTTATAAAGAGGCGAAAACCTTTATTCAAGATACTTCAACAGCTTTAGACATGATAGCATGATAAATATACGCTGAAATAAATCAATTTGCATGGCAGCACCTTTGGTTTAGTTGATCTGATTTGAACAGAGTATATACAAAAATATGTATGAGTTTACAAAAATACTTTGGGACATGATGTTATTGGAAAATATTAAATACTGGGGTGGTAACAATAACTTTGCTTCTAATTGAGGCCACATCATTCTTTTATTTATATTACTAGAGCTATGAAATATTGTAAAAATATTTACTTACTCCTATAACATAGCGAACAATCCCCTTGAACAGATTGTTTATAATTAACTGTCTGTTAACTCTCACAGTACAACCTTCAAGATCCCAACCAATCTAACTTTAAAGTTGCACATTACACAGAGACTGCCATTTTGACAAACTTTTAACAATTAATGTGCCAGCACTCTGTCCACACTTCCTGGTTTGCTACACTACTTCCAGGTCGACGGCGGCCATTTTAGGTGTTAGGCACTATATAAGGACACTGCTTTTACATTGTTCCTTGCCAGGTCTTCTCAGCTTGCCCTGTGCAGTGTGATTCATCCAGCCTTGTTCCTGGTCTGCCCTGCCTGGTTTGACTGTTTGTTTCTGGTTTCTGTGTTTTTGCCTGCCGTGTATTACCCTGCCTTTCTGTGTACCAGATTATTGGACTGTTTCTCACTCTGTGTTTTTGCCTGCCCTGTATTACCCTGCCTGCCTGTGTACTGGATTTTTGGACTGTTTTTTACTCTGTCTTTTGCCTGCCCTGTATTCTTTGCCTGCCTCTGTACTGGATTACAGACTGGTCTTTATGCTGAGCGTTTGCTTGCCTTGCCTGATTATTGTGTCAAGCTCATTAAAGACTTTTATATACATCGGCGTCCTGCATTTGAGAACTTCCTTCCGGCCCAACCTGACAGTACCATCTGGCCAGATATGGACTCAGCAAATGCACCAGACCTGACGTCCTTCCTAGAGAACCTGGCCCAGACCATCGTGGCCCATGATAAGCAGATAACTGACCTTTCGAAGGCCACCAATGAACCAGTCACCTCTGCACCCGTGACTCTCGAGCCTCTTTCAGCCCCCGCCGTATCGTCTCCAGCCAGGGAGCCACATATGCCTCACCCTGAGCGTTTCTCCGGAGAACCAGGAATGTGCTGGCCGTTCCTTATGCAGTGTGCAGCCATATTCAAGTTACAGCCCTCTGTTTTCCCATCAGATCGCTCCAAGTTGGCTTATGTTATCGTGCTGCTGACTGGCAAGGCCAGATGGTGGGCAACCGGCGAGTAGGAACGCCAGTCAACTCTCTGCAAGATTTTCGACTCCACCACTCCCCAACATGATGCCGCACAGTCACTCTTCCAGACATCTCAGGGCAATCACTCCGTAGCTGAATATGCAGTGGACTTTTGGACGGCTGCAGCAGATAGTGAATGGGGCCCCATTGCTTTATATGATGCCTTCTACAGGGGTTTGTCAGCTGAGGTCAAGGATGAGCTTGCTGCTCGTAAACTACCTCCTGAACTGGATGATCTGATCACACTGGCACCTCAGCACCCGTCCTCCCACTCCACGCTTCCCATCGAGTTCTTCATTACAAGGGACAGTTTCTGGAGGTTTTGGTCCAGTTCAGGCCATGGAAATCGGCCTGAGACACCTTTCGCACACAGAAAAGGAGAGATGGCATTCCCAGTGACTTTGCCTCTATTGCGGGGAGGCTGGTCACATGGCTGCTTAGTGTCCAGCAAAAGGCAGGGCTCGTCGTTGAAGGAAGGGCCAGCGGCGAGCCCACAATCTCCACCTCCCTCCAAACCACTTATCAAGATTTGCATCTCTGTTAATCATCAAGACCATGGCCTGGCAGCCTTCATTGACTCCGGAGGATTTGGCCAACCAGCTGGGCATCGAGAAAGCCCTTGCTGTCTGTTCTCCAAGTCTGGGTGCTGGATGGCCACATCTTACATATGGTCTCACATCATACCCAACCTGTACACCTGACGGTCGCCGAACATCACCACGAGTGGATAACATTCCTGGTAATTCCTTCACCCATTATGCTGGGATTTCCCTGGCTTCAGAAACACAATCTGGACTGGACTAGCGGCCATATCTTGGACTGGGGAACCCACTGCCACATTCCTCGACTCAGAACCCCAGACTCAGCATCCAGTCGCTGAGGAACCTCCACCAGACCTTAGTTCTGTGCCTCTGGACTACTATGACCTGGGATTTGTCTTCAGCAAGACCAGAGCCTCCATCCTTCCTCCTCATCGGCCCTACGACTCCGCCATTGACCTCCTGCCTGAAACTACTCCCTATAGTGGCCGTCTTTACCACCTGACCGGACCAGAGAGAGAGAACATCCATCCATACTTTCAATACCCCTTCTGGTCACTATGAATATCTGGTCATGCCGTTTGGACCGACCAATGCACGGGCGGTCTTTCAGGCCTTGGTTATGTCCAGCCCAGCTGAATGGAAATATGAATCCGGCCAGGCTGAATGGAAATATCCTATAGGCGAACAGGAACTCTTGGCCGTCAAGTTGGCCCTGGAGGAATGGCAGCACTGGTTGGAGGATGCTGGGCAGCCTTTTCTAGTGTGGACGGACCACTGGAATCTTGAATATCTTTGCTCGGCAAAGCCTCTGAATTCCAGGCAAGCCCATTGGGGCCTTTTCTTTGGACATTTTAATTTCACCCTGTCTTATCGCCTGGGATCCAAGAATGCCAAGCCGGATGCTCTATCTCGGCAATTCACCATGGAGGAGGAGGGAGAACCTGTTGTGGAACATGTACTTCCTTCCTCCGTCATGGTCCGAGCCCTTCGCCTTGATATAGAAAGGAGGGTCCAGCAGGCCTCCTCAAGTCTTCCAGTTCCAGAGGGCTGTCCAGAGGGGAAGAAGAAGATGGCAGTAGGCAACACAGGTGTGCTGGTCGCTCTGCTACTTTATACACTTTTTGTAAAGTCTATATTGCCGGTTGAAAACTTTCATAATAAGGGCGCAACTTGTAATGACATCTTAGACGACTGGTTCGACAAGGAGGCGTATTAGCATGAGCATGTGCAAACAAACAAGATCAATGGCGTTTTTGGGTATGGAGAGTACACCTTGGCTGTTACACTTGCAGCTTCAAATCGCTACCATCAAAGAAGAAAATGCAAACATCTTGTAAGAAATCAACAAACAATGCCATGATAATATGCCTTTGCCTACTTTTGTCGGGCAACATCCACCAGTGCCCTGGTCCAACTGGTCCAACTGGCCAAACAACAGACAGAGCAAACCTTCCTGATGCGACTACCTGTGGCTCTGGTGTGTTTTTGGCGGCGATGCCCCCGGGCGGTGTCTACGGGAATCCGGTGCTGGCTCGCGTGGATTCCTGTGTCGGGCTGGGATGGATTGGTGGTGTTGGCTCCTGCGCGGATGGTGGGCTGGAGCTTCAGCGTGATTCGCCGGGGGGGGCAGCGGTTAGCGGCCGCGGAGAGTGCGACAGCAGCTGCCTTTGTCAGCCCTGGTGGTGCTTCTGTGTGGCGCTTGGTTCTGCATGGTCCGGGACTTCGCTGTGGTTTGCCGGGTGGACATCCTGCGAAGACGGGAGCAGCTCCCACGGATGTAGCTGGGGAAGGTCGTCACGGAGCCGGCGTGGTGAGCACCGCTAACATCCACAAACTCTCTATACAGTCAATAAAGCAATATGCATGAACCGGAAGTGGAAGGTTGTTCACACTGTAAACAACGCACGTATAATCTGGGATCAAAAAGTCAAACCAAAAGGTCTCTTTGGAGGACATTTAAATATCTGAAGCTTAAAATCAAAAAGCGAACAAATTATCCACATGATGACTGAATCAAATCTCGATTAAGTAGTGAGGTAGTGCCTGACAAAGGTGTGCGGAGAGGACCAGCTCGCAGCAGCACAAATGTCCTGCAGGGGCACTCCCCCAAACAGAGCCCAAGAAGCAGCCAAGCCTCTAGTGGAGTGAGCTCTGAGGCCACCTGGGGGCTGCACGCCCCAGATTCATAAGATAAAGAGATGGCTCCCACAAGCCAGTGAGAGAGGCGTTGCTTAGAGATGGGTTTCCCCGTGTTCGGCGAGGCCCAAGAGACGAAGAGCTGGTCGCTCCTCCGAAAAGAGTTAGTCCTGTCCATATACGCCCTTTGGGCACGCACAGGGCACAAAGCATTCAACCTCTGATCCTTCGCAGAAGAAAAGGGAGGAGGGTGAAAAGCGGAGAGCTCAATCACACCAACAGAGAACGTTGGAAAGCACTTAGGCATGAAGGACGGTGTGGGAACTTAGAGCCCGTCTCCAAGTCGGCACATATCAGGGTGAATTATACTGATATACTTTATAATGCTTTTATACTATATAATTGTTACTAAAACTTAATTTACTGATAGCACTACCATTAATACGAATTAAAACAATGGGAAAACTCCTCAGACCTGGATGAGAATGAGCAAACTTCTTTTATTGTGGTCACTCAGCCAACAATTCTCTAAGAGAAATTGCCAATTTGAAAGTAACAAAAGAAATCCCAAAAAACCCAAAAAGAAAAAGCATCTTCATGAAGAGCATCGGCATGCAAAAAACAAAAACCCTCCGGACGGACCTGCAGAGTTACAGGATTTTTTACGCATACCCATTTGGCCCCAAAAATTCTCCTCTATATATACGTTTCCACGCGCCTCCTTATCGGTCCCCCCCCTCACAGACCGGTTTTCATATCACCTTTTCATTATGTCATCTTATTTACCGGAATCATCTCATATGTTTTTGTAACGTCCTGTTCCTTGCAGTCCCCTTGTTTTTCCTTCACCTTTTGCCCATATGCCCATTTATGGATTTTCCTCCCCTTAGTTCCCCGGGACCCAGGCCTGGGAGCCCAGGCCTGTGACCCTGGGTCTTCTTCATTCGCCATAACAATTATGCCTAAACAACAATTTTTGTTATTAAAAAGTGTGCTCAAAAAAGAGCTTCA
Source organism: Tachysurus vachellii (assembly GCF_030014155.1). Classification (NCBI taxonomy): domain Eukaryota; kingdom Metazoa; phylum Chordata; class Actinopteri; order Siluriformes; family Bagridae; genus Tachysurus; species Tachysurus vachellii. The sequence goes on from NC_083474.1 coordinate 5,878,272, forward strand.
CTCCCTGGTCAAAGTTACATTTGCCTCTCAGTTTTTTCCGTGCCAGACGTCCGGAAGATTTAATCCTTCATTCAACTACAATGGGTAAGTTTCTCCTTTGCTATTTTCTACTATACATGATTTTTAATAATTATAAGTCACTCTATGAGTCTGATTTATGTCAAAAGTTATTATGTTAAAAGAAAACTCTTATCTAAATTATTTCTCATACAAGAAAGCTCTTATCTATTTGTCATCTTATATTGTCACTATTGCTAAACTCCTGCTAAACTCTTACTGCTATACTGTTGTCATTATTATTAAGCTATTGCTACTATAATGTTACTTGTGTACAAAAACAATGGAGTTCTTTGCTGACTCCTCTAATCTGTTAACTGCTTGAATTTTGATATGATCTCATACTATGATCTCATGCTATGATCTCAGCCTGTCCTTGGTCAGGCTGGGCTTGTTTACACTTATCTCAAGCTCCCGTTCCTCTATCTCCTCTAACTCCTCTTATCTCCCCTTCAGATCCCTCGCATCAGCCAGCTAGTCGCCCTATCAGGTCCACACCCCACCATCCTCGTCCGTCTCCCTACCCAAGGCCAATGGCCGCTGATGTCATGGAAAGCTATCGCCGCTTCCAGCTACTTCATATCACCCATGAGCTCGTTACGTGTCTGGAACAGCTCTGTTCTCCTGACCTCCCCGAGCATCCTCATCTGCTGTTCCATATTGTGAGAGGGCCTCTTACTAGCACATCCTCGACTCAAACCCCTCTGCCTAACCTCGTGGATCAGAGAACCCAAACTGATGGCTGTCCTCATGTTGAGCTTTGCAACCCTGAGCTCGGGACTCCCGCTTCTCCTCCTCCTCCAGTGCCTCATGCCTATATCCGTCCTCTCAGTCCTGCCTTGGCATCTCCTCCCTCTGATTCCGGCCCTGGAACCCCAGATTACATTCCTTCTTCTCCCTCTGATTATGGCCCTGGATCCCCAGACTATTCCCCTACTTCACCCTCCGATTACTGAGAATGTTTATAATAACCAATAAACCTATAACCATTCCCTCTGACTCCAATGTGGTTCTTATATATATATATATCTCATATATATATATATTATCTTCAATTAATCATTACACCACGTCTTATAATAATAATAATAATATATATATATGTAATAATAATAATTATAATAATATTATAATGTAATGTGTATTCTCCTAAGGTTCAAGGATTTTTCACAACAACGGGTTAGGCCTAAGCAAAACCTTATCTCCACAGAGCGAGAATTTGGTGCACGAGGAATGAACCTAGAGCGCATGCAAATCACTGAAACGTTTGGTGGAAGCTAAAGCCAGGAGCAGAGCTGTCTTGAAGGACAGCAGTTTGAGGGAGATATCCCCCAGGGGCTCAAAAGGCTGTTGGGCCAGCACCTCCAGCACCATGGAGAGATCCAAATCCGGGACCACACTTCTGGTGACCGGCAAGGCACGGTGCGCGCCCTTCATAAATCTACGGACAAGGGGGTGCTGTCCCCCCGTAGTGTCGCCGAAACCGGCGTGACATGCAGCGATAGCCGCCAAGTACACCTTAATCGTCGAAAAGGTTCTGCCATGATCGATAAGGTCCTGCAAAAAACCCAGAATATCAGCGACGGAGCACAGATACGAAACGAGCTGGCGCTCCTCACACCACTCCTCAAACACACGCCATTTGCAATCATAGAGCGAACGTGTGGAAGAGGCCCTGGCATTCTGAATAGTGGCAATAACATGCGGGGGAAGCCCCATAGTGCTTAAATTCGCCCTCTCATGGGTCAGGCACAGAGAGCCACCCTGTCTGGGTGAGGATGAAAGATTTCCCCGTTCGCTTGGGCCAGGAGGTCCGTGTGCAACGGGAGGGGCCAAGGCTCCGCATATAGCAGAGGTATTATCTCCGCTAGCCAAGGTGCCTTGGGCCACCTGGGAGCTATGAGGATCAGAGACAAACCCTGTACAGCGACCCTGGCCAGAGTCAGAGATATCAGGCAGAGCGGAGGGAAAGCGTAGAGTAGCGCGCTGGGCCACGGATGAGCCAGAGCGTCCACGCCGAGGGGGGCTTCCTCGTCCCAAAGCGAGAAGAACATAGGACAGTGGGCGTTTTCACGCGAGGCGAATAGATCGACGGCAGCCTGGCCAAACCTCTCCCAAAGCAGCCTCACTATCTGAGGGTGGAGCCGCCAGGAGCGGGTTCCCCCTCGACAAAAGGTCTGCACCCCTGTTCAAAAAGCCCGGGACGTGAGTCGCCCGTAACGGCAGGAAATGCCGTGCGCTCCACACCAACAGCTTGTGAGCCAGAGCGTGAAGCCTTGGTGGCTGATATGTGCTACAGCTGTCGTATTGTCGCAACACACCAGCACATGATGTCCCCGCAGGCGGGGCAAGAAATGCTTTAGAGCCTTCAACACAGTGAGGAGCTGAATTTATAATGGGCTGAATGCAGTGAGTCCGGCCACACACCGTTCACTGACCTGCCCTCTTGAGTGGCTCCCCACCCTGTCAAAGAGGCATCTGTCGTTACCACTTTCCGCAGCATGATCGCCCCGAGAGGGGTCCCATGCCCGTAAAACTCTGCAGCTCTCCAGTGGCGCAGCGCGGCCATGCACATGCGTGTCACTGTGACATAGCGGCAAAGATCACGCAACGGGCTGAGACGAAGGGACAAAATACACTTTATGAAAGCCCTCATTGTCAGAAGACCCAGAGGCAAGACATGGATAGCCGAAGCCATAAGCTGCTGAGCCTGTGGTTTCCCATGGGGTTTGTTGGTCCTGCCCGTGTAGTGGGACTGGCGTCCCGCAGCAGGAGCGTTAGGTGGCCGCCCAGATGGAGGCCTAGGAAGACTTGAAAGCCTCATCCTCCTTCTTCTTATCGTCGCAGCGCTGTTGCATCAGCGTAACGGCCGGGCCGAAAAGAGCTTGGCCCGGCTCAACCAGCGCTCCCGCGATGCGACGCTTCTCACATTAAGCCACAGCGCGTGTTCCCCGACCACCGACAAAACCATAGAGCGCCCGCTCGCCTGGACAGCTTGGCGGGCATTGCGGAGAACGAGGTCATTGACCGTGACAACCTCCTTCCAGAGATCGGGCAATGGCGACCCACTCTCCAGTTGTTGACCCAAATCAAGCAGGAGTTCAGCCTGATACACGGACAACAGCGAGGAGACATTGAGAGCTCGGATATAAAGAGCTGAGGCTTTATATGAAGCCTGATGAATCGACGCGGAGAAGCGATCCATCTTGCCCGGGAGGACAGGCTTGGGTGGGGCGAGCAGCCTGCCCTGAGATGGGTTAAGGTGTCTGGCGATGGAAGGCTCGATCACGGGGGGTCGCCCATGCCCATATCCTTCACCTCAAGCCCCGCGAGACCGTGTTTCAGGTCAAGCAGATCACCCCAGCAATGTCTCATGTGTTTAGCACACGCAGGGAGGACGGGCAGAAGCTGCTTCCTCGGGCCGGCAGGAGGCCCCAGAAGCTTGCCGTCATATACATCTCTCTCCTGATCCGAAGCCTTCAGGAGAGCCAGCCATTCGAAGTTGAGCCGCGCGGCAGCGCGCTCACAAAGCTCCAGCTGTACCGATTGAGGCGGGGCGGAGGGAGCCTGAGGGACCGCGGAAGGCGGGATGGCTTCCTCGTCATCCGAGCCATCGAGAAGGCCCGCCTCGACCTCGTCCCCGGAACCTGCCGGTCCGTCGGGGAAACGGTCGTCGGCCGGTAGCAAATCCTCAAACTGGGAAGGACACATGTCGGCCCAGTCAGAGGAAGTCGCACCACTGGAGGCCCCCGGGTGCGCAGCGGCGTCGTCTTTTTCCCCCTCCGAGTTGGACAGCCCGAAATCGAAGCACTGGGCAGCGGCCGTTTTGAGCCTGCGACGCAGGAGCCTTTTTGGGAGCACTAGATAATGGCTACAGTTCTCCGGGAGGTCAAGAGCTTCTTGCGCATGCTTGAGCCCCATGCAGACAACGCAGAAGGGATGGGAATCCCTCGCGGCGATGAGCGCGCCGCACGTGGCCGGGCAGTCTCGCGATAGGCTGTCCACCGGAGTAACCAGCGCCGCTTTAGAAAGCACCATGGAAAAAGAAAAAAAGACAAAAAGGCAGGCGGGCAGCCCACAGAAAAAAAGGGGGGCGCGAGCGTGGGTGGCTCGCGAAGCTAAGCTGGCTGAGGACGAGCACGTCCGGCAGAGGCTGATCAGCCGATATGTCCTCCTAAAGACAGCAAGTGCAGTCCAAAAAACCAGGGAGCTGTGAGGTAGGAGCAGAAGTCGTGAGAAGCGAATGTTAACTGAGGAAAGGTAGCGCGTGCAGGTGCATTATGCACTCAGGTAAGGGGCGTTACCTTACCTGCCTTTGGCACACGCTCCTGTCTGTCAAGCCAGACTTGGTGCAATTGGATGCTTCTGTAGAGGTCAGGAACAGATGCCCTTCCCATAGGTGGATCTTGAACACGAGATGATGAAAGAGAACACTTCCGTTACATTCAATGCAGTTTTGCTTTCGGGCTAATCATTCTACAGAGACAGCAACATGTTATTTTTTGGAAAGGTTAAATCAAATATGGACAAAGGAAGGATAGTGGGAGCAATTTTTTTGGATTTTCGCAAAGCATTTAATTTTTATTCCAAATTCCTTAGCCTCATTAATTCATATCTTTTATCTCACTCACAAAGTGTAAGAATTGACCAATATAATTCTACACCCTCACCATTATCAATTGGTGTTCCACAGGGATCAATTCTTTTCAGTATATATATTAACGACTTACCATCTTTGTGTAAGAACTGTGACACTTTGATGTATGCTGATGACACAGTTATCTTGGCTTATGGAAAATCTACAGAGGAAGTTGTCTCAAAACTAACAGAGGTCATGTCATTGATCTTAATGTGGCTTGAGCAATCCTGTCTGCAACTGAACATATCTAAAACAGTTTCCATGTTCTTCTCAAAAAATAATATAATTACAAAACCCGAAATTTTAACATCTGAAGATAGAATACAGGTTGACACAGAATTCAAATATTTAGGATTATATATATAGATTCAAACCTCAATTTCAAAACTCATATTAAAAAAGTTAGTAATAGAATCAAATTTAGTCTAGTAAACTTTAGATTCATTAGAGACTTAGAGACCTATGCACTGCTCTTCTCTTCTCTTTTTCTACCCATGCTGAGACACCCATGCTAAGATCGTCTTCCGTGCGTTGAAATTTCTGGACCTCCACTGAGACAAGGCTGACTCTGTGAGAACCCTGAGACATCTACAGATCTACCGGCTCCAGTTGGACTCTGTGATACTTGTATATTTGTAACCACACCATCTAGTGTCACCCATATGAGGATGGGTTCCCCTTGAGTCTGGTTCCTCTCAAGGTTTCTTCCTTTACCAATCTAAGGGAGTTTTTCCTTGCCACTGTTGCCTGAGCCCTCAGACTTGCTCATTGGGGACAAATACACATACACACATACATACATACAGTACATACACACTGTGAACTGTATATATCTTGAATTTTTATTATATTAATTCTTTATACTTCTCCTTATGTTTATCTTTTGTTTTATGTTTATGTTCTGTAAAGCTGCTTTGTGCTATGTCCATTGTAAAAAGCGCTATACAAATAAACTTGAATTGAATTGAATTGAATTGAGAGACTTCCTTTCAACAAAAGCTGATAAATTATATTTCTTTTCTATGTTTCTATCCCACATAACATATTGTTTAATAAGCTGGTCCAATACGCATTCCACAACATTAAAACCATTAGAAACTCTATATAAGCAAGCTTTAAAAACACTGGACAAAAAACCATACCACTAGCACCACTGTAGTATTCTGAGTAAATATCAGTTACTTACCTGGGATAATTTCATTAAATCGAACAATATCTGTTTAATTTATAAAATCAGACGTGGTTTAGCACCTCCCCCATTATGTGACTTTGTACAGTTTAGATCAAGTGACGTTAGGGTAACCAGAGGAGCAGTGAGGGAAGACTGCATTGTCCCTCGGAGAAAAACATCTTTTGGTCAGGCTTTCAATTCTTTCATTCAAAAAGAATGCAAAAAAATGGTTTGTAGAGAGCTAAACTTGTGGGCACTAATTCTTGCTGTGTGTATTTCTATATTTATATTTTACATGAATTGTATTTGGCAATTATAATGTGTTGTATGTAATTTTATTTTGTGATTTTATAATTGTGATTATTTTTAAGGTTGCCTTTTGCACATCTGGCAGGAGGACTGCCGATGAAAATTAGCACTCTTGAGCTACCTCGGGCACATTTACATTATTGTAATGTTAATTAATGTACATTGTACTCTTTTAAATAAAGAAAGAAAGAAAGAAAGAAAGAAAGAAAGAGGGAAGGCTGTTCATTCCGGACCGTCTACGCTCCAAAGTCCTCCAATGGTACCACAGCTCTCACCTGTTCTGTCACCCTGGCTCTTCCCACACCTTGTCAATCCTCCAGCAGTGCTTCTGGTGGCTTAATTTAAAGAAGAACATCCGGGAGTTTGTGGCTCAGAATAAGACACCCCAGGGCCCCCCAGCCAGCTTGCTCCATCCAGATTTATCTCCTTTCACACTCGTCTCCACTATCTTGTACCTCAACTATCATTACTATCATAACTATTACACAGCCACCTTGATGGCTTATACTTCTGTATCACCAGCATCAGTGTTTTTTGTGTTCTGACTCACTCTGGGCCACAAGGACTTGTCACACTCCAAATATGCATGCTTACCAAAACATCTTTGCATCCATGTATCCATGATGAAACCCCTTAAAAACCTATAAAAAAACTTTCAAAAATGAAGCAAAATATTGAAAGTTTAGATCTTCACACTATTCATTATAATAAAATTATGGCTTTTACATTAAGATATACATTAATATTTCATATTTCGATTTCGTTTGTTATAACTGTGGACAGGCAAGTTTTCTAATATAAATAGGAAAGCAGCAATCTGAATTGAGCTGTAAGTATGAGAAAATGTTATAAAAGGAAGTCAAAGGTCAAGCCAAAATGTCTCTGAGACCTTCTTGTGGCTAGCTGCAGTGCAGTCTTACACAAACCCATTCCAATATTAAATAGATACAGTACTGAGTTTGACAAATGATTCTCCAAAATAGAGTTTTTTTGTTTTTTCCCAGTTGTATATGCCTCTGATTTACATTAAATATTTATAACATATAGAATGATGGAAGCCTCATAGTACACAATACTAAGAGAAGTATGATACTTGTCACACTGATTTAAGTATTCATGTCTATAATGTGTACCCCTCACACACAAATAAGCTTTTTGTATGATGTATGTACAAATCACAGGCTACAAATTGCATACCTGTCATAAAGCATTGCCGCAAACATCATTCTAAGCCACGACTATTCTTACAATAATCATGTTTCATAGGAATTATTTGGTGATAAATAAAAAGGGCATGGTGATTGATGGTCTCTAACATGACAATGAATAGTTTCCAATAGTTAAAGTGAGCCCATATGTTGCCGATTTGCATGTCTAAGTTAGCTGGTTTTGATGTTGGAAGTTGAAGTTCAGTCCAAGGAAGCTAACACTAGCTCAGTTTCATAATCATTATCAGAAGCCCTATCACATTATGCTAGTCCCTATTGGCTTCAGACATGATGCTTGTTTCAGTATAAGAGGAATCACACAGCATTATTATGTCACTCAAAACAAGCACACCTCTTCCTCACTTCACACAGCAAGGAGAGTGATCTTATGAGACACCTCACTTAATGCTATCAGAGAACCAGGGTTACGCAAGTAACCTATAGTTCTTTTTCAAGCATACGTTTTGGTGTCTCACTATGGGATTTCCTAACTTAAGTATGCAGAACACACACTGGTCATACGGAATTCAACCTTTGCTGATATGGTGAAGCAAATGGTGGGGAAGAGAATCATTCCACCATTTCGGATTTGTTAATTTGTTTTCAGATTTGTTAATGTGTATTCGGATTTGTTCATTTGTTTTCGGATTTGTTCATTTGTTTTCAGATTTGTTCATTTGTTTTCAGATTTGTTAATGTATATTCGGATTTGTTCATTTGTTTTCAGATTTGTTCATTTGTTTTCAGATTTGTTAATGTATATTCGGATTTGTTCATTTGTTTTCGGATTTGTTCATTTGTTTTCAGATTTTTTCATTTGTTTTCAGATTTGTTAATGTGTTTTCGGATTTGTTAATTTGTTTTGCACTTCTTGGCCACTGTACATGGCTCTTCTTGTAGCATATGTATGATCAGTATGAGTCTGTATGATCAGTATGAGTCAGTATAATTAGTATCAGTCTCAATTCCTCCATCCTCACTTTGACAAGAACTGGTGATAGTAACGCTATCGGTGGAAACCCATAAAGGAGAGTGCGCGACCATACATGCACCAGCACATCTATCCCTAGAGCTGCATTCTGATCTGCATTCTGATGGAGACAAAGAGAGGGCACTGCACATTGCCCTGCATTACAAATAGATCTGCTGTGGCACCTCATAAATAGCCTGTCTAGGGGAACGACTATTAAGGCCGGGGCCATCAGCCCCAATTGCCTGAGGCATGTGTGAAAGGAAACATTGTTGTTCAAACATTGTATGCAATCAGCATTGAGAAAGTCTTCAGGGCTCTGACTGAGTGAGCAACTGCCTTATTAGCGCATTTGGTCTTATTACATTGGAATATGTCAATGAACAATGTTGGGTTAGTGCACGGCTACTAACAGCTGCATGGGGGGTTTGTGGAGAAGGCCCTCCTTTTCCATTCCCTCCAAGTCAAGAACAGATACCCCTTGAATGGGCATTTTGCCTGTGAAAGGTTTATCTTTCCAGGTGACAGCGACTTCTTCCAGGCGCTCTTGAAAAATTGGGAGGAGCTGCCTTGCACCCGCTTTGTTCTCAGAAAGCTGGGAGCTTTGATCGTTGCTTGGGCATGTTTTAGATGTTTTTTGTCCCTGCATGAGATCTCAATAGTATATTAGTATAAGTTTATTTTTTACCATTTTTTATGCACAATAAGGACTGACATCTATCTATCTATCTATCTATCTATCTATCTATCTATCTATCTATCTATCTATCTATCTATCTATCTATCTATCTACAGTATCTATCTATACTCATGTATATGTCTTTTCAACATATCTTCAAGGATGTCAGAATATGGCTCAAGCAAAGCTATGATCCCTTGATCTAGGTGTAATAACTAAAATTATTTGTATCACTTCCAGGGTGCAACATACAAACATAGCCTATAAGCCTATGCTTAAAAATTTATAGAATTGTGTTTTTTTATTTACATTCCAAAATATTTTGAAAATGAACATGATTCTTAAACTCTTTGATTATAGCATTTTGTTGTTTTCCATTTAAGTTTAAAAATTGAATAAATAAATAAATAAATAAACAAACAAACAAACATATAAACAAATAAATAAATAAATGCAAAAATACATAGACTGAATAAATATATATACTAAAATATTTACCTTGATAATTGTTGTTGTTTTTGTCATTGATCTTGCCATTTTGTTCAGTATCTGTAAAACTATTGGTGTAATGGCAACACGCGAGACCCACTGAGCTCTTGATGGCAGAATTTCTTATATGACGTAGTGCAGAAACCTACCCTATTTTTCAGAACAGATTTTACTCTTTTCCAGTTAAATGGACCCATGTGTACAATATGTTGAATTCCACTGCTGTACATATCCCTGTGATTTACATAATATATTCATAAAATATACAAGGATGCAAGCCTTATAGTACAACACACTAACAGGAATAACTTTTTTAGGACCTGTTTAAAGCATCTCTATAATTTACATTTACTCCAATAATTAAGATGCTTACATAAATCTCACAGATTTAGCTAAAAATAACATACCTGTAATAAACGGAATGAGGACAAACATGTTGCTGAGGCAGGTGAGTTTATATGGGTGTACGTTGTAATAGGGATTCAAAAGTGTAGCCAGAATCTCTCTGAGGCTCTCTGTTGCTGGCTACATTACAATTTTTAACCCCAACCATTCATGTGTAAATGAACGAAGAATTCTTATGATAAATGCATTTTATGGGATTTATGAAGGGTATATAATTTTATATGGCATGTTTAATGATTAATGATTGATGGCAACCAATAAGCGCTGAAGGGCGAAGTAGCAGGAAGAAACATTGCTGACGCGTTCCACTTGTTCCTTGATCACATTTATTGACGTGACGACATTCATGTTGTACAGACTGACAAAAACCACAAACTCATAAACAAAAAAGCATATGATGATGCAAAACACTGAAGACACACTTGTTGACTGATTATGTTAAAGTCTATGTGAAAGCCACATTAAAATACACCAATAAAAGGTTACGGTCAACAGAAAGTAAGCTTTCCCGCTTACTTCCCCCCTCTTCCCATACTGTACACACTACCAAACAGGAAATGGAGTGAGATACTTATACACTTGAACCCAATGAAGCACCATGACCCGGAAATGCATTCCAAAAATACAAAATAAAAATGTCCTTTTATTTATGAAAATGATATAATTCAACAAATACAGTAACTCCTATAAAAAGTCATGGATGTTAACTGGTGAATCTGCCAGCACCATTTTGATTGAGGTCCCCTTTTTAAAAATTTGTATTCATTTTGTCAAGTATTAAAACATGGTACAGTACATGAGGGATTGTAATTCTTCACTCTATGCAGCATCAGTTCACAAACTGTTGCAGAGGCACTGTTCCAAATTATCTGATTACTTACTGTCCACTTACTGATTTACCAGGGCACATCTTTCATTTCATGCATAATTCATGATCTGTTGGCATATGAGGCAAGCGTGACACCAGACCCCCACCCCAAAAAAAAAACATTAATGGGGGACCGCAATTTAACCAAATACAAAGTATTTGTTCAATTTTCATTTATTAATTTGTGTGTGTGTGTGAGAGAGAGACAGAGAGATATTATGACTGGTGTTGTTTATTGTAAGTGTTTGTTGCCTTTTTGGACTCCTTTATTATTTGTAATGTTGCTCCTATTTAAAACAGTTCGGCTCAAGCCCAGACATTTTTAGGGTCATGATTGAGGACAATGTCCTGTCCAGAGACAAACTGTTTCGTGTTGAGGTTTTTTTACAACCCGACCATTGAAAATACCCTCGCTAATTTTTTTTTATTGGTTGTTGCATTAAATCTTACCCAGATAGTGCTATTTTCTGATTGGCTATTGTGTAGCCTCTTTTTTTTGATTGGCTGATAAGTGTCAGGGTCGACTGATACCTTTTGGGCGCTGCAGCTTATTAAATATATGAGAAATAGTCAAAATGTTTTTCTGCGTGAGAAATATGATGTGTGGCGGGAGAGCGTGACAAAAGACCAAAATACGTGACTGTCACTCTCAATGCGTGACACTTGACAGCCCTGGATTAGGTACATTGTTTGAGTTTGTTATGGCTATGCTTGATATAGGGGTAACAAAGGAGTCCCCTAGTGAATGAAGCAACCCCTATGGTCTTAACACATTAAATCCCCCTCAATTTCTTTCTTACCCAAATTCTGTGCTGCTTGTTCAGATTGTGCAGTCAGGGGAATGCAGATTTTGTTACAGCGCTAACTGACTCTGGGTTCGCTGTGAAATTTATCAACTGCACAATGGTAGAAAGGATTCAGTTTGCCCTAAAACTGCTGTAACACAGTCTAAAGTCCTGGATAGAAGACCCACTGATTGCAGCTCTGTCATGCATTTAACCCAGCCCATAAAACAATTAATGTCAGCACCATGTGTTAAGAAAGCATTTATTGTTTCATCCATGAGTTCAGCATCATAGCTTCCCCACCTACAGCCTTGCTTAAAAAAGGAAGTAAATGGTTGCAGTGGACCCTGTCAGCTGAACGAGTCTTCCAGAGGCTCAAAGAAGCATTCAATTCAGCTGATCCTTAAACACATTTCAATGTGAAAGTGGACGCATTGTAAACAGGCATTAGAGCAAAAATCTCTTAGTGGTTCTGGGAGAAGCCCAGGCTCAATCCATCTGCCTATTTCACCAAGAAACTAACACCCGCCAAATACAATGATGACATTGCTATCAGAGGGCTCCTAGGTGTCACTAAACTTGGACAATTCGTTTTCAGACATTTCACCTTTAATTGTTTTTTAGTGCAAGTCCAAGCTGTTTATGTCTAGTGTTGTATTTCTGGTTCTAACCTTGTTTTGTTGTTATTTTCCTCTCCGGACTTGACTGCTGAAATTTATTATCGGTTTTGACACAGATTCTTGAATTGTGTTGTGAATTGTTCACCAGATTTGTAATAAAGCATCATCCTTCTCTTGTTTCTGTATTTAACTGACAATGGGATCCAAGATTTTAATTTTAGACTTTACATGTTAAGTGATAGGTATTTACAGATAGTAAATTGAAGTGAAAGTACCTTTGTCTATTAGGCAATGCTTGTAAAATTGGCTTTTCGTATTTAAAACAATGTATATTTTAATGTTTATAATCCTTTGGGTGTAATTGCATTCTTTCATCAAAAAACGTGGTCAAATTGAATTTGCTGTTATTAAGTCACATTATAAAATGAAACCTACTGTATATAACCAGAGCAGAATCAAACTATAGTTTATTGTCATGCAGTAAAATCATCTCAAGTGCTGTTACATCATTAGATATTCAAATACAAAGTATACAAAACGTATAATCAGGTAGCTTATTATTTAGCCATAACAAAATAACTGATTAAAAATAATTCATAAAAATGAGTGAAGTCACCTGCACAGTGGTCTATTCCTGTCCTCCGATATATAAAAGCAAGTCATATACAGTAGTCATTCCCATTTTAGTGAATGAGACTGAGCTAAACTTTTTCAATTCAATTTTAAGTTCTATTTCCACAAATTATTTTTGAGAATAGTGTTTTGTTATTTTGGAGTTTAGTTTATCATAATTTCCTCCTCAATAATTTCCTTACAATAAATGTGATTTATAGAGTAATTTGGTGATAAATCAAATTGCATGATTAATGCAGTGATTGATAAAGTAAAAAAATTTACATGTTTCATTGGATTGCTGAGAATAATTTTGTCCTGTTGCTCACTATTGTTGTTCAGGATCAATCATTTTAAAGATATGTAATATCATTTACTCTCATCATCAATCTGGATACAGAAGTGTTGCTCCCATGCACCCTTTGGAAAAGTAACATAACCAAGAAGCTAGATAGAACCAAAATTCCAGCTCGGTGATCATCAGACCTTTAAAAACTCTTAGGAATCGCAGATTGGCTCTATTCTTATTCCTGTTCAATAAAGAAATACATTAGTTTGCTGCATGCTTTTGGCTTAATACATTTAATTTTCCATTGTAAACAAAAACTGAATATTAACTAGCAGACTAGTTAAGTCTAAGATGCAAGATCTGTATATGTAGTTACAGAGAAACGTATATTGTATGTTCTACTGCATCTTAATAATTACATGTTTACAACACATTTTAAAGTAAAATATCTTGTTTAGGAACAAGTTCAATATATAAAAAAATCTAAATTAAATATTTGCTATTTCAGAGTGGAGAATTCAGATTTTTTCTACTAGATTGTAGATTATGTTATTTATTCAATGGAATTCTACAATTGCTTAAAAATAAACAGTCATATGGGATGGGATCATATTAAACAAATTTACTGAAACTTTAGGTTTTGCTGGTTTGCAAATATAAATTTCATGATTTTAGAGATTTATTATTTCATTTTTATTTCCCATATCTCAAAAAAATGTACAAATATTCTGGCTTACCTGCAGTTCTGAGCAGAGTTCTTTGCAAAGAAGAGAGTATGTCTTTTAAGGCAGTATAACTAGAAACCTCGAAGAATTTCTCTTTGCTACCAGCTATCTCTATCATCTCTTTTAAGGCGTTTGCATTATTCAGAACCTCTGACCCCAACTGAGAACAGAACATTATTGTATTAGCAAGGACTCTTGTACCTCTTGTAGCATGTCATTGTAAAAATTAAGAAACCTGTTCTTTAGCATAATTTACCATAAACTGTCACAGACAGCACATAGAAACATTTTATGTAAAGATACAGGTAGACAAATCCAAAATCTAAAAAAAAAAAAAGTAAACAGGCTTTCAGAGTTTGGAAGATCAGCAAAAACACAAGTGAGGGTACAAAAAAAATCTGTAAAACAGATGATACAAAGAGCAGAAGACACAAACAGTGGTTCAAATATAGAAGATAATTTAAAGAAAACTGATCACAGAATCCAAAAATATGAGGGAGACTACCCATGACAATGCAGGGGAAATGAAAAAACATGAACGAAAACACATGTAAAAGTAAACAAAACCCATCTAGGTACAATATAGAAGGTCCCGAGGTAGGCATTGTATATCAAGTTGACTTTTTCTTTCTGTTGGGCCAGGATGCTGGCATGGGACAAAGCAGCAAGAAGCAGGTTGTCAGGAGCTAATGTAAATGTCCGTCTGTGTAAAAGTCCGGAAGTGGGAAGCCAGACGAGGCCTGGCAGGATCATGGCTTGGGAGGCCAGAAAATACCATCGGGGACTTGAAATACACCCTCAAAATTCCATTATATCCTCAAAACGTTTGTGTTAAAAAAAGGTAGGATGTAAAACTGTATTCCACACATTGAGGTGGCAGAGGAAATTAGCATATGAACAAAACATCAACATTTAATATTTACATTTAAAATGTACATGTTTTAGCATTCAAATCTATATTTAACATTTTTAATTTATATTTAACAATTACATTTCATGTTACCTTTATACTTAACATTTACATGGAAACTTACAGTTACAGCATACACTACAGAATGCTGGGAGAATGTTGTGAAATAGTGTAAAAGTGTACACTTACTCCTATAGCATAGCGAACAACCCCTTCCATCTGTGGCATGTTCAAAACTTCTGTGAGGTTTCTTGTTTCTCCTGACATTTGTCCATCAGACAGTAAAATAATAAATTTTTTTGCATTTTCTTTTGATCCACTTTCAGGAACAAAAACGTCTGTGCTACAGGTAGTACATGACACAGGAGCAGATAAAGTTTTTCCAGTAAAATATACTATATACATTATTATATTACTAACAATTAATTCACTTTGTGCAAACTCATGATAAGAAATGATTGTGAACTTACAGAACATGGTAAAGGGCTGAAGCAGTCTTGGTGAGTGCATTAATCTGTTTTATGTTCTTCACCTTATCCAAGGCACTGCGATGGTCATTATTCTCTTTCAGATAGAGTTCTGTCCTTATGTCACTCCCAAACTGCACCACTGCAAACTTGCACTGAGGAGAGAATTTAGTTACTGTCCATGTACACTAGAATATATATTTAACTATTAAAATGTACAGTATATTCACAATATAAGGTTTAATATAGAGTTTTAAATGTATTAG
The DNA here is from genome assembly GCF_030014155.1 of Tachysurus vachellii. NCBI lineage: Eukaryota > Metazoa > Chordata > Actinopteri > Siluriformes > Bagridae > Tachysurus > Tachysurus vachellii. Next base: position 5,893,741 of record NC_083474.1, read on the forward strand.
AGACATTGGGAGACTACTGGGAAACTTTCAGGCAACATCATTGATCATTTTAATGAGTTCCATTACTTAATAGTTTCTTGCTTTAACATCATTCAAACCTTTCTCAGTAAATATTTTCTGGAAAAGTGATTTTTTTTTGGGGCAATTTGGAAAAAAAAAGTCTGAAAGGTCTGAAACAACAATACAAAAACATTACATAATCACTTAATATAAAATTTTGTAAAATATACTTTATAGGTACTTTATATAGGTGAAAATCACAGATATATATTAATAAAGTAGCATGTTCAATAAATATTAAAATAAATAAAACTTTTTTCATTAATTTTTTTAAAAGATTCATGCGTTTCTTTATTAGTATGTCAATAATTATGATATTGGGGTGTATGGATATCATATAGCATGAATATTTCCACGAAGTTTGATCCTTTACGTACACTGAAACATGTTGCCCAAACATTTTTCATCATGTTACTGATGAAGTCTTTGGCCCTTGTAAAATCCTCCTTTTCAATGCTACCAGAGCCGTCCAGCACAAAAGCGATCTCTATCCCTGCATCTGTACAAACACAAGCAGCAAAAGGATTTCACAATATTATCTATATATCTGCACTGCAGTCTAAGGAAGAGATGTACACCATACACCACATGCATCAGTCACCTGACATACTGTATCCATTTTGTTCACAGGCAGACTGAGTTTTTATATATAATTGTAATTAAAATAAAAATAAAAAATAAAAAATAAAAAAAAATCAGTCACAGCTTGCTTTAATACCTCCATCCTGGAAAATGATATACATCCTGACAAAGTTATCTGAATATTGTCATATACTGTACTGGTGAAATTTTAACAAACACAAGTGATATTATCCTACAGAAAGCATACAGCACATTTGCACGTTTATATATGCAAATATTGCGGTTTACCATCAATCCTAATGATGCTTTTTTCCAAAGAAGAGAGAAGGGTTTCCAAAGCAGCGTAATTACAAAGACCGAAAAATCGATCTTCATTGCCAGATATTTCTGTCATCTCTTTTATTGCATGTGCATAATTCAAAACATTTGGCCCCACCTATAAAAATAAATAAAACATCTTAACAATAATAATAATTATAACAATGATGATGATGATGATAATAATAATAATAATAATAATAATAATAATAATAATAATAATAATAATAAACTTTACCTGTCTGTGTAAACTACTATTTATTTTAGTCACTAGAGTTATGAAATGTAAAATTATTTACACTTACTCCTATAGCATAGCGAACAACCCCTTCCATCTGTGGCATGTTCAAAACTTCTGTGAGGTTTCTTGTATCTCCTGATATTTGTCCATCAGACAGTAAAATAATAATTTTTTTTTGCATTTTCTTTTGATCCACTTTCAGGAACAAAAACGTCTGTGCTGCAGGTAGTACATGACACAGGAGCAGATAAAGTTTTTCTAGTAAAATATGCTACAGTATATACATTTTTAAATTACTAACAATTAATTCACTTTGAGCAGAAATTATAAGAAATGATTGTGAACTTACAGAACATGGTAGAGGGCTGAAGCAGTCTTGGTGAGTTCAGTAATCTGTTGTATGTTCTTCACCTTATCCAAGGCACTGCGATGGTCATTATTCTCTTTCAGATAGAGTTCTGTCCTTATGTCACTCCCAAACTGCACCACTGCAAACTTGCACTGAAGAGAAAAGAATTCTGCTTTTAATATATTTATTTATACACATACTGAATTTAATATATTATTTATTTTATTAAAGGCATTTTGATCAAGGCTTTGGGCTGAAAATTAAACCACATAGTTTTTGCTTAAACCTACATTCATTCATTCATTCATTCATTCATTCATTTTCTACCGCTTATCCGAACTACCTCAGGTCACGAGGAGCCTGTGCCTATCTCAGGCGTCATTGGGCATCAAGGCAGGATACACCCTGGACGGAGTGCCAACCCATCATTCACTCACGCAATCACACACTACGGATAATATTCCAGAGATGCCAATCAACCTACCATGCATGTCTTTGGACCCGGGGAGGAAACCGGAGTACCCGGAGGAAACCCCCGAGGCACGGGGAGAACATGCAAACTCCACACACACAAAGCGGAGGCGGGAATCTAACCCAGTGTTAATCTAATCATTGGTAGACATTTAAAAGCACTTTTGTTGCTCTGGATAATGGCGTTTGCCAAATGCTGTAAATGTAAATGTCAGTCACAGGCATTTTAAAAAAGCCCATATAGCTGAAATTCTGTTCTACTGCCTCATCTATTGATCTCACATTCGATTTCCTTCAGTGTAAACCTTGTCATTTCAATACTTCTCATTTAATGTGCAGAAAAACAAATGATAATAGCTTTGACACAAAGTTACATGGTAACCTATTAGAAAATATCAGTTATCAATGGCTGCTGGCTTCTTTCTACTTCTCAGCTCTTACACATGTTGAAAAGTTTCCGAAATCTTTGTATCAGTTTGTGACTATAGTCAGAGTTACTGGTCAACCTGTCCTTTAACACAAGTGACAGCTTCAAAGTAGCCTTGTGCTAACCTTGTGTTATCTTTATTCACCTACAAGGCAGATTAGAGGTACTTGCATGTGTGAGAAATGTCTGGGCCTTCTGGTTTCGGAAGGTATGAAGGTATCTGCTATGTTTAATTTCTTTGTGTTGATAATCCATAGACGTATTTATTGGATAAAATGTTCTATTTATATAATGCACAGTAATGCTGATGCTTAGCATATTGGGCAGCATATGCTGTCACAGTATGTGTCTTACTCCTTATATGAGCAGCCATTATGTGAGTGGGGTGACACTAGGTTTTCCTGTCTAAACAAAGACTAGCTCGTTTTGTGATGTCAATTACGCTTATAGGCAGGACGACTGTCAGCTGCTACTCTGGGAGAACTGTGCTGCTGCTACCTGGGTAGAGTCATGTACTTTTTACAGGTTCACCAAAATCTGTTGGTCCCTCCCATTGGGGTAAGCAATCATATCTTACTGAAGATCCTACTGAAGATCCTACTGAAGACCTTGTACTGTAAATCCTCTGTTATACATTTAACAGCTTGGTGAAACCCCACCGTAGTTAGAAGGGTGAAATGGAGTGACCATGTTCTGTGAACAACTGATAATGCCAAGGTCCCCTAAGCCTCAGTCTATGTACACATATGCACAGATTTGATATATACAGGTGTTGAAACTCCTCCCACTAGTGACTGGTGTTCATATAGCACAGTTACATCACCATACATTTTAATTTATAATTTCTGTGCTTGGTCTAGTTGATGCTGTACTTACATTGAAACATGTTCTCCAAACATTTTTCATCAACGTAATAAATAAAGTCTTTGGCCCTTTCAAAATCCTTTGGCTTAATGCTACCAGAGCCGTCCAGCACAACAGCGATCTCTGTGCCTGCATCAAAAGCAGATGATTTCAAAAATCTTACCTATATGAGAATCTAACATTTAGTATATTGTCTGTGATATATCAAGTTTGTTCATTGATTGACAAAAATAAAAATACCTTGATCTTCTTCATTTGTATCAGTGCTGGAATCACTTTGAAGAGCTCTTCTCTTCCTCGAGTGGTCTAATAAGAATCAGCAGTGACAGTTTTTAAATGTCTTAAAATATCAACAAATATATTTTTAAAAATAAAATTACAAAAATATATGTAAGTGATTCATTATTTCATTTTTAATGGAATTTTTAAAAACATCTCCAGATACTTTTACCTTGAAAACCTGTTTGAGTTCCTTGGTATTTGTTATTGTTGTTGTTGCTGTTCATGTTTTTTTTGTTCCATTAGCTGTAAAACTAATATGGTGTATTGGTATTAACTGAGGATCATTGAGAAGTCTCATAATGAGAGATTTTCGTATGCATGTTTTAGTGCAGACACATACTCAACTTATTGGGATAGACTTTACTCTTTTCCTGATGATCAGATACGAGGGTACAGTTTCTGTTGAAATTCTCAGCTGCCGAGTTAATTGTCCGAACTTGGTTACAAACCTAAGATTTGAGATAAGAAACGTTTTATTTCAGATTCATGAGCTTTGAAGATTCATTTGACTTTCAAATATTGTTTAAAAAAAAATGCCAACGGTATAAATAAATAGCAAGGATGTAGGTGAAACCTGTGTTACTCAAATAAATAACTGATTAATGAATAAATGACTGAATGAAAGAATGAATTTTCAGTGTCTGTCAGATGTGCGTTAATATTTTTTTGCAGTTAAATGCATGTTTTAATCATCATATAGAAAAAAATAATTCAAATTTCTTTTGTAACATTTTATACAAAACAATTGTTATAAACTAGAGAATTAGATTCTTGTTCTTATGTTAGATTACATTAAAAGTCTTTTCTGTATCTACTGTGAACCTGGGGTGGTTATTGTCACCTGATATGCCAGTCTTAAATGGTCATGAGTGACTGCAGATGGCTGTGATAAATGGTAAAAAATATTCACCAGAGCATTTTAAATTACATTTACAATTATGGCATTTGGCTGACAAAAGGATTCCTAGTACCCTGAGAGATGGTGGGTACAACTATATACAGTAGCTCTAGAAGCTTGGATGGGACATGGTACAAAGTTGCAGGTAATAAGTGAATTTGAAGCCAAACATAAGTATATTAATTAAACTGGATGCAGCAGCTAAAGGAAGCCAGTAGAGGGACTGTAGAAACAATGTAGTGTGACAGAATGTGGGGAGTTTGAAAGCAGTTTGTGGAGCTCCATTCTGCAATAGTTGCAGTGGTTGAATGGCTTGTTTTCAACCTGCCAAAGTTCTCGCCATGTTGTCTGTCTTTCACGCTCACTGCCTAAAAGAGAAGTCAATATGTTTGATGTATTTAGAGAAATAGGTTGTCAAGGAAAGCAAGATAAAAATAAAAAGAAAAAAAAAAAAAGAAAAAAAAATAGATATATTTTTTAGCAAACCTGTAGTTGCTAAAAAAAATACATCAAAGCATCATCATGGAAGAGTTTTTAAGTCATTGAATTTGTATGTCATTGAAAATGTAATGAAAATATACCAAAAGCTGCTCCTTATCTTCACTCCAACTGGATACTACAGACAAAGTTGGTCTCAGACCTTTTGTTACTGCTGTAAATTATATATTAGCATACTGTTTATATAATACTATAAGATTATACTGTTTATTATAATAAAATTGTTGCAGACGCAAAAGGTTAATGTCATCTTACTATAATTGCTATTTAAAGCCAACATAAACATACAGTATTAATTACAGTTAATTATTGTAACATGTATAGCAGGTCTGATCTTTATTTTAAATACATACACATCTGACAACATTCATTCATTCATTCACTCATTTTCTACCGCTTATCCGAACTACCTCGGGTCACGGGGAGCCTGTGCCTATCTCAGGCGTCATTGGGCAAGTGCCAACCCATCGCAGGGCACACACACACACACACACACACACACACTAGGGACAATTTTCCAGAGATGCCAATCAGCCTACCATGCATGTCTTTGGACCGGGGGAGGAAACCGGAGTACCCGGAGGAAACCCCCGAGGCACGGGGAGAACATGCAAACTCCACACACAAAAGGCGGAGGCGGGAATCGAACCCCGACCCTGGAGGTGTGAGGCGAACGTACTAACCACTAAGCCACCGTGCCCCCCATCTGACAACACAATTAAATAAAAATAAAAATAACTTTACCATTAACATATATTTCAGCACATCTTTTGTCTGTGCAATTGAAGACATCTCCGGAGGTAGGAGAAGGAACAAACACTCGGCAGGTCGTCATTTGCAAATTTCTTCACAGGCTTTGAGAATAGGTTGAATCACACTGCTGTGTATATGCCTGTGATTTAAAAAAAATTAAGAAGTCCAACAATTATCTGATTTTTTTTCAGATTTTTCAAGCATACTTTCCTGTGGGTTTTTTTTTATACCTCTTAATGAAATCAATAAGAAGCCTATAATTCACATACCTGTTATGAACAGCACAACTGAAAACATCTTGCTGAGGCCACCAAGTAATTGTAAGTAAAAGTTAACTGTGCATTAAAAAAAATATTTGCCTGATTTCCTCTTTATCTTTTCTACAGTATATGTCACACTAAATGGTTTCAGATCCTCAAAAAAAAGTGAAATAAAAAATGCAGTTTTTGAAGTTTCATTTCATTATTGAAGGAAAAAGGGATATGCAACTCTTGTATCAACCATAACATTTTATTTTGAGCCTTGCTAAGGTTGCATCTTCCAAAAATGTTCTTCCACAGAACATTCAGTATATACATATACGTATATTCAGAACATATCCAGTATAATCCACAGAACATTATTCTGAAAGGCTTGGTGTTTTTTATGTTTCTCTCATTAGTAATGGTTTTCACCTTCAGATAATGTATAATTTTTCTGTAAAATGTGTCATAAATGTGTCGTAGTTTTGCTAGTAACATCCAATGAGTTATTGTCAGTATTTCTGTGAATGCAATTACAACAAATTTCTGACTTAAGCTACCTCCTCATCAGCCATCTGAGGCTCCTTCATCAGCCTGGAAGTTTGAGGGTGTGCTTTAGGCACTGGCTGATTCAGTGAGAGGACCAGCTAGTGGATTCCTTGCATGGCCACAATATCTGTAGTTATGGCCCTGGAGCCAGGAGAATCCTATGAAGAATTGGTTGGTTGGGGAGGAACTGAATTGTTTCCCCGGTGTGAAAAAATCCAATCTGAAGGGTGATGGGTATGGTCTGGTGCGTGATGAGTCCGCCTCCAATGGATTGGTTGTGCACCATCGTAATTCTTAGGGGGACGGTGCATGTGGTAGGGGAATTGTTGTTCCTCGTCCAGGTGGCGATGATGTTGATGCCTGACCCGGAATCTATTATGGCTGACACATGGTACCATATTGTACAAAGAAACACATAGGTAGCGTTGGCCAATTTGGATGGATTCAGGCAGCTCCAGAGTGAATTGGTCTAGTAGTGCCTGTGATCGTGGAGACTGATTGCAGATCAGATTGTCCAGACAAATGCCTGGTGTAATGTACTGGACTAGGGTGTTTGTTCTCATCCCAGTAGGCATGTTCTGCTTGAAGCTTGGGACTCAGGCTCTCCCAGAATATGGCCTTCAACGCAGGGTCATTCCATTTACTCTGGGCGGCCAACGTGTGGAACTTTACAACATAATCTGCTGTGGAGTCAGTATTGTGGTGAAGATGGAAGATCTGTAAACCTGGAAGACCCTCCAATGGGGTATTCAAAAACTTCCCAGATCAACTGGGAGAAATGGCCATATGAAGAGCACACCTGAACATCTTCGTCCCAGACAGCATCCACCCAATCCAGAGCTCTCCTGGTAAGCAGGGTCATTAAAAAGGCACATTTGGCAGTGTCATCCTGGTAGGCTGGTTGGTGGTTGAATAATATCTCACACTCCCGAAGTAAACCCTTGGAACAATTGGCCGAGCCATCAAACTTATCAGGTAGGGCCATGGGAATTGGTTAAGCTCTGGGTACAGTGGGGATTGTCTAGTGCTTGAAGCGTCTGTGTTCTGGAGAGCTGTAAGTTGCTCTTGGTAGGCCAAGAGTTGTTTTCTTGGTGGGCCATCAGGGAATGGAGTTGAGCCATATCAGCTGGATTTGCTAATGGTAAAGTTTCCTGTAATGAGGAAGCGGCGGAACCCATATAGGGAGTAACAATGAGCTTTAATGAGGCAGAAAATGAAACAGTCCAAAGAGGTAACTAAAATCAGCATCAAAACAAACAGGTAAAGAAATCAAAAACCATAGAAGCAGTCAGTGTGGCAAACAAAACAGACAAGGGCAAAATCCAAAAGTGAGAAATCCAAAAACACATAAACAGGTCATACACAGTTATAAAATAACAATGGCAGAAGCAACAGCTTCAGGAAATGACAATACTTCATGTTGGATGGTAGCATGTACCTCATTATATGTTTGTGAACACTGTGACCCAGAAGTCTAGTATTCTAACAAGCTAAAGGAAGGAGAAAAAAAAGGACAAAAAACAGTGCTTTCTTCCTAAGCACTGTTGTTATAAAAAACTGCTGCACACTCTTTTAGAGAAACAGAGTTTTTAGATAGTTTCCTTCTTGTACTTTATATAGTCAGTGGTTTATAATAGGGGCAGAGGAGCAAGTCAATACACAAAAGATAATATATGCTTATTATTAACTAGTACAAATTAAAAAAAAATTTATTGTTGCATAAGAAGTAACAAGTAAAAGGTTACATGGCATTTAAAGCAAATAGTGGTTGGCAACTTTCAAAATGGACCATGTGGTTGTGGGGTTTTTGGTACTTCTTTGCTACAAAGTTGACATGAACGCAGGGTGTGATTTAACAGATATCTTGGTCATTTTATAATCTAAATGTTGTGGTTTCATTCATCAGATTAGAGTTTTAGGCAGAACAGTTAACTTTTGAAAAACAGTTCTCCATTACTGTCACCATGTAATGTTTAATAACCAAATAAATAAGTATTATATGATAAATTATAATTAAATTATTAATTATAGTATAAATTTTGAAAACTAATTCTGTGATACAGAAGCAGGTAATCAAATAAAATGGATGCATCTTTAAATTGTTAGAAACAGTGTTTAATCCTATGAGAAAACTATTTGCTTGCTGTTTTGGATATAGGTATAGATTGAATCGACCTTTCTGCATGACAGGATGTGGTTTTGTTTCTACAAGCTAGGTGTAATATTGCCTCTGAGTACGTGAGCTCAGCCTCTCATAATCTGCCAACAGCAGCAAACACAGTGAATCTCTTTGTTAAAAAAATATTTAAATACAAATTTTGTTAGAAGTATAACAAGCATAATTCAAACAGAAATGTGATAAACGTCCACATACATATATATATGCGTCCACATATATTTTAAAGGTGGGTGTGTTTCAGGAAATGACAGAGGACAGTTATGTATTTCTGTACCTCTTACATTTCATTGTAAAGTTGTGTGGGTATAGGACATGCGTGTGAAATACTTTCTTCAGTGTTTAATGATTTTCAGTGCACTTGTGCCAAGTGGTGAGTGGAAAATTCTACTTTTATCTTAGTGATACATTAAAGATAATCAAATTTTTAACGAAAACGACTGTTTAAATAAAATTGCATTTTACACGTGTCATTATATGACTGTTAACTTGTAAATGGTTGTATGTGACAAGCATGTACTGAATCGAATTTTTGATGAACATCATGTTGCTCTCCATTGTCTTTCAGGATCAAACTGCTTACAGTCATGTAGGAATATTACTCTAAATATTCAGCTGGGCTCGCAGGTGTTGTTCCCATGCACCTTTTTGGACAGTAAAGAAACCAAGGAAGCAAAATGGAGCCATAATTCCAGCCTCCTGAGCATCGGACCTAATGGAACCATCAACTTTGATGATCCTAGGGATGGAAAAATAATAGTATTCCCCTACCTTTTCTATAGAGGAAACTTCTCCATCCTCGTTCATCAGCTCCAGGCCTCTGACCTGGGCATGTACTGCTGTCAACTGAGCCAGGAATGCCAGAGAGTTGAAGTAAAGCTCTTGTCAGAAGGTAACACTTGGGATGGTGAAAAGTCTTTCAAATTAAATGTTGTGTACCTAAAATAAATGTGTTGTAGAAAACCAGCTACCTAGAATAGAACTACATACACATAGATACAGATAATGCATTATAGTAATAGTTTCCAAGATAGGCACTGGATCCTTCGTGACCCTGACGAGAATACAGCGATTCCTGAAAGTGAGATCATTAAGAAAATGTTTTCATCAAAGAAACTATTTTATTTGAGCCACGTGTCTCAGTGATTGTATAAATAGAATGATGTGGCAATCTATTATACAGACAAACTTAAAGACAGCTGCATTTGTGATTTATTTGTCCATTTTGCCCTTTCATGATTTGTTGATTATTTTTTGGCCATATACAAAAGTATAATAGAATAAATAACTCACCTCATTCACTTTCATTACCCTCACAATATGTATATATGCATATATATCAATATCCCATTTATACCAGCCTTTAAATTCTAATTAAACAACTGCCTCATGCTGTATATTGCAGATATATCAATGGTCTATTGGATTTACTTTCCCAATGCTGAAATTATGGCCATTATTTGGTTGCAGGTTCGAATTTCTCCTGGTACTACATTGCTGCTGGAGTTGGAATATTTATTCTGCTTGTGATCGTATTTAGTCTTGTCTATAAACTCAGAGGTGAGCATATTCACATTTCTTATGATTCTATTAAAGTATACTTGTCACTGGGGTTTATGTTTTGTACACTATAAATTTACAGTGTTTATTTTACAGCAGAATACTTGGTTTTGTTTGTTTGTACTGTAAAAAATTATTGGACAATTAAAGAAGTGAATTGGTTTTCATTAAAATACATGAAAACACAATGCATAGTGGGATAGCTAATATTTTTGGCTTCGGCAAGAACACAAAAAAATGTATGCATCAACCAAGGGAAGGCAAACATGAAGACTATTTTCTGTTCCGACAACTAGGTGATAAAATGGACTTCCCCTAGATGTCCGAACAGATGAGTCATCAGTTGTCTTCAAATTACTACGAAAGTCTTAAGTCTTTCTGAAGTACTTTAATGAACACTTAAAATACTATAAGAAAAGTTTTTAGACTAATGATATTCTTAGACCATGTCGTAGTGAACCAGTATCAGGATTTATTTATTCATAGAGGATTTAATGTAAATGTAATGCTTTATTTCATACTGTAACCTTTTTTTTTTTTTTACATGTAAACCATTTATTTTAATGTTGAAAAAATAGGGTAATGTTTAAAATGCGATTATCCTTAACAATATTACAGTATTATGCTATTGTAACTAATACCTTACTATAACAATTACTAGAAAATTAAAGCACTTGACTGGCAATTCTGCTGTGAATAAATTATGCTATATTTTTACAGTAAATGTTTTACTGTGTACCTTCCATTAGAAGATCACAATTGTAGAGAAACACAAAGTATGGTACAATATAATTTACTATAATTTACCTGAAAAAGAAAATTATAGCAATGTTTTCTCTGTGTTAGCAGGAAAGCGTTCAAAAAGATCATCTGGTTCCTATTATATCAACACAAGTCCCAAAGGTGAGAACAATTTATTGTCATCCAACCGTCTCTAAATTCTTTATGAAAACAAGTTGATGACCTTTGACATAATGACCTCTTTGGTGATTATATTATATAAGAGCAAAGAACAGAACAAACACAGAGTGTTGAGAACGCCAGGGTTGATGAGTGTGATGGTGAGTATGAAGACCTACAGAGTGATACACACGAGGCGGATTATGAAAACACAATGGGAGAAGAGCATGATGGCCAATATGAAGACACAGTGAGTGAAGAACAGGATGATTATGTAAACATTGAGGGAAGAAATTCTAAGGAACAGTTTGAAGATATTCACAGTGAGAACCCAACTGAACACCATTTGGAGAGAGATACGCCAGGTAATGGAACGTCTTATCACAAACATTGCATTACAGTAGAAATGGTCACATATGACATTCAAGACAACGTTTGTATTATTATGTCAAAAACCTGCAGTGTGATAATTACATTTTAACATTTGTATGCTTAAATAAAAGCACCGCTGGGAATAATTTAGGCTGTTATACGATGGAGCAAGCTAACTAACATATCTAGCTGATTAGCAAGTTACTAAAAAATATCTTTGTTCGGCTTTGCTCTGCATTGCTTCTCAAATCGTGAGGTATGAAGCAGCTAAATCATGAACATAAAAGACAAGCAATCAACATACAAAGACTTCGTAACCCCTAAATATTGATTTAACTATTTGTTTGTCTAAAAATAGTTATTTTAACTATTAAACACAGTGACAACTGAAAATCAATTAATTAGTTGAGAACTATGCGCATTAACTGCTAAGAAGATTAAACAATACTGAGATTTAAAATTAGGTAATAATACATACTTAATTACTGGTGATAAGTGGTTTTAAGTATTTTTTCCAGTTTATTGGACTGGATTTAAGTGGTTTATTTCTATTTAAAATTTTTGATCTTTTTTCCAGGTCACCGTGATATCTATGGTATGAATTTTCCCCCATGGATATTTTTTTTACCCATTTAATAAAATGTAATATTTTCACAGAAATACTGGTCATCCAGTGGTCTCTCTGATTTTGACCAAATACTAAGTATTGTCATTCACTATGAACCTTCTCTGTTTTTAAGAAAACGATAAACATGGTCTGAAACAAAAGTCAGAATTCCCCCCGAAAGGTAATACATTTTTGCTTTCATCATATTCATCATCCATTTTCATGCTAATGACTGAACCTCATTATCATCAGCAGCATTCAGAAAAATGACAAATCAGCAGTCAGTTTCCCAAAGACTATACTATGGTAGGTAACATTTATATTCTTTTTATATTATACTTAAGCATTTGATGATATTTCCTGGTAACGATACATTTTAAACAATTGTAAAAAAAAAAAAAAAAATGAAACCAAGATTAATCTTGTCAGTTTCCACCAGAATGTTTCTTTGGGTGATAAGCTGTTTTTTATTAGAAATCTACCTTGGTATTTGTATTTCAGTTCAATTTTGTTGATTGATGTCACAATTAAGGTGGAAAAATGTCCGACTATGTCCTTATCTTGGCTTATATTGTTTTAATATTCTTATATGCATATAATATATGCAGAAACCTGCAATTTCTAAGAGGATTGTGTAGACATTTTATATCCACTGTGCATGAACAAGAAAACCATCTTGTTCTTTTTTGGTCTAGCCAATTCTTCAGAGATACAAAAGTCTGCACATGTTGAGAAAAGAAAAAAAGACAAAGGTACACTGACACTACTGACACTACATATTCTGTTAGACCACAGTAGGGTGTTTTTGCACGATTTTTGTACAGCCACCAGGCTCAGTAGTACCATGTTAAAATGAATACAATGGTTCTAATACATTATTGTGTACATTATTGTGTGTGTGTATATATATATATATATATATATATATATATATATATATATATATATATATATATATATATATATATATAATATAGAACTATATATATATATATATATATATATATATATATATATATATATATATATATATATATGAAAATAGCTAGTTCTATATTCTATATGGTTCTATATTATTATTATTATTATTATTAAAAGGTGTATTTTTGTAAATATCACAATTATCACAGATTGACTGGACAATGACTAGAAATGTTTGTAAATGTTTCTCCTTTCTCATTTTTCTCCAGCTGAATATCAATTCAAAAATCCATTATATGACCAAACTCCAACACACAATATATAGACATCTTCCAATTCACTGTGCAATATGCCTGTTAAAATAACTGTACTATAATATTCTGTTAATTATTGTTCCACTAGATTTGTGAATATAGTATAATATAATATGCGAGTATAATATAATATAATATCATATAAATTGGTCCTAAGCTCTGTTTCCATTCTGATAATTATATGCTGAAAATCTGTAATTTTTTTTTCTGAGGCTTGTAATTAGACCTATGTGGCGTTTGGCATTCAGCATGCATGTTTGTTATAGAGTCGATGTTAATCAAATGATCAAAAATTAAAAGGATTTCAGTGCATAGAATTTTATTCAGTAGAATAACACAATAGCAAATTCCATTAGATTAGATTTTGACATTTTGAAATTCATCATGGTTACACAGACTCAGGCTAGTGGGAAGATGGCAAGAAGCTGCAACAGAAAATACCAAGAGACAGTGGAAAAACCCTGATATATATACATATATATATTTATTATAATTTTTGTATTTCTGAGCTTTGCTTAGTTTTAACTTATGCCTGTTTTCATTACATATTAAAGATTACCTGTGGTTTGTCAACACAATGAATTTATGTTAATAAAAACACATCAAAGTTAATGAAAAAACTTGTGTCCTGCCTTTAACTGCCTTAAAAATATTAACTAAATGCATAGCTGTAATGTTAACCACCTAGAAACCATTAGCAATAAAACTAATATTAGTCTCCTTATGTTGTCTTAGCAGATTTTTTTATACTCTTTTCTTTGGAGCACATTGGCTAAACATAAACACATATACTATGGGATTTTAATGCTACACCATACAAAGATAATACAATTGATGCAAAACTACACAATTCAATATATTAAACTTTGTGGCTGACCTACAGTACTGAACTACTTAAGTGAGTGTGTGTGTATGTGTGTGTTTGTGTGTGTGTGTGGGGGGGGGGGGGCATGGTGGTGTTAGCATTGAAGACTGTTAAAGTGGTCAGTGTTGAGGCATAGCAGGTGTATCCAAATATACATAGTGCAGTTCTACAAAAGAACTTACGGTTTGCATGAGAGAGTCACAGGTTCACTTTCCCACACTGGTTTCAACAGTAAAACACTTACTGATGCTAGCTGGGGCACATCATCAATCATGTAACCTGGGATCCGTGGGTGTTTTGGGTCTTTCATCGTCTTCACCAGGGGACGCAGACAAGGCTCTTAGCCACAGCTTGTGCCCTACCAGCACATTTTCATAGATCTACAGAGAAAATCTTTAGGCTTTTTCTACTGCTATAGGTTGTAGAGGTGTAACGTGTTGCCCACATTTTCCTCTCTACTGCGATACCAACTGCAGAATGGTCTCTCATAGGACTCTCTAGCAAAGCCCCTGCACCCTACCCTATACATGCAAATAGCTTGTTCTCCAGCCCTCTTTGAAACCCACACTGGAAATTTCTACTGCTCAAAATGCTTTATCCATGCACCTTTTTTCTTTTCACAACTCTAAGCTGAACCAGGATGATAACATGCAGGCAGCAGAACAGTTTCAGGCTGGATGGTGGTCTTAGTGACTTATACACAACTGTATTATGATAATTATATAATCCCTAATCTTGTTTCCTTTTGTCGAGGCATCTTGCTGCCTCATGACCATTACTCTGCTAACACTCCCTTCTTTAAGGTACTCTGAAATCATGCTAGCCTAGCAGCATCTGCTCTTTTCTGTGGGTTTTGTCATACCAGAGATTTCCAAAGCTGCACTCATCTAATTTTTTTTTTTTTTTTTGACAGTTCAACTGGCTTTACAAGCATGTTCATCCTTGGAACAAACAGGATCACTGAGATGGTTGCTAACTGTGATAATATTTTATTTCCACTCTGAATCACTCTACTCATATGCTACTGGTATTGTATGGTACCACTGCATGGTAGTTCATTGCATGGTAGTTCTAGCCTCTATTTTATATCATTATTGTCATTTCCTGCCCATGTGGTGCTTGCAGTCTGTTTTTGTGTCTGATATTTAACTAGTGTATCTTGAGGCCTTTCAACACAAACACTTGACATTTGTCCATTGGTATAGGTCATTGCCATTGACGCTGTCCAGCTTAGTTGCTCTCCCTCAACTGGGGGTAGTCTTTCTGTCTCTGGTTTGTCATTTTAAGCTGAAGCTGACAGAGATATATCTAACAAGACTTGCAGCAATGGTGATGTAGAACTAGTGCATTGATCTAGAACTGGTGCATCATATCTAGTTATATTACACAAAGACGATGAATGCTAGGTGAAAGAAAAACTTTAGCAAGTTCATTCAACTAAAAATTAAATAACATTCTATACTTTAAGGTAATTGAGCTTACCCCGATGAGCATAGAGTAATACTATAAGCTAACATTAACAGATTTTATACAGTGCAATGATTGTCTATACTGTATATAACTCAGTTTAAACATGAAGCTGAACTGCCTGAGGCCCTCTGTGGATGGCTGCAGTATAATCTTTCTCTATGCTACTTAGTGAAAAAGGAGCCAAACCTTTTGGGAGCTCACACAATATTTTTCCATAGTGTATTTTTTTTAGTATATATATTCATAAGGATATATATATACATTGCCAATGCCATGGTTTATTATGTGATTGACAGGTTGGGCTAGAAATTACATGCTCAGGTCAGCCAAGCTAACAGCTGGAGTCAAAATTTACACTAACCTAATAATACTTATATTTGAGGTAATATTTAACCGAAATATAACTAAAATTTGAGGAAGAATTTTCTGCTTATTTTCACCTTGCGCAATAAGTTACGTAGCTGAATAGGGAAGGGGTCTTTTATGCCCTTCTTATTTTGTGGAAGCTACTGGCTAACCATAAAAAAGACTCATCACCACAAAAATATCACCACATCAGTCATGCCCTTTCATTTCTTATCAAATAACTCCTGTAAACACAGTTAACATAAGTAAACAATTTGACTAGATATCAGGTCTTAGATGTGTAAATGTGGCTTAGAAGGTCATTTTGATTTAGCCTCCATTCAAGGGGAGGGATTAAATATTGTACTGCATTCAACCACTAGAGGGCCTCAGAGACATAGCTTTAGGTTCACCTTCATGATCATCCACACCACTGACTGTGTGTGTGTGTGTGTGTGTGTGTGTGTGTGCGGGCGGATTCTTAGCACACTTATAATACCAAAGCAAACAGAAAGAGCAATTTAAAATTTACATTACAATCATAATGTGATGTATCATCATCTAATAACAGATTTTAATTAATTAAAATTTAGTATTTAAAAAAGTAGAAATTAAAAAAGTTCATGTTGTGTAAATAAAATATTCAGGTAAGGAATAGTTTTCCCAACAAATTAAAAACAAAAAATCTTTTCCCAAATATATATATATATATATATATATATATATATATATATATATATATATATAAACATTATTTTCTTTTTGTACACATATAATATTTATATATTGTAAATTAAAGATCAGTATAGAAGACATTGCACCAAGAAGATATCCTTGTAATTATAAGTAGAAAATATGAGAAAATTAGGACTGATTTCATGAATATAGACTTTCTAAAGAGAATGGACTGCTCAATAGTTTCTGAGGCTGCACTCATGTATACAGGCATGGGTACACGCGACGTGATGAGGGAACGAGGGAAGCTTATTTCTCTGTAGGTGTGAAATGGTTTGCGTTAATTCCACGCAATGGGGTTTTGTGTTGCTCTCAAAAAGAGACCATTGATCTTTTTGAAATCCTTCTTAGAGGACTAAAGACTAACTAACCAACCTAGGTTATAAGTTTACATTATTAAAAATATATTTATCTAGCAGACCTGTAATAAGGGGTTTATTGGTAACTGTGCTACCAATGTGAAGTCTTGTATGTGAAGTCTAGTGTTTTTATTAACAAACTGAATGCAATATAGTATCGTATGTACGGCTAAAAACCACGTTCGCTATTATTTCCAAAGATTTCAGTCAGCCGATGCCAACGTATATTCATGTCCAAGGTATGAGTTGGGTCTGAGATTATTAGAAACAATAATGACTTCAAAAAGTTGTGTATTTAGCTAAATACGCATTTTTTAACACACATGGTCAGTACCATGATGCTAGTACAATGACCGGGTGGTGCTTTGTTATAATGGATACACCAGCCTTTGTTATCTCCTGTGTAACATACAGCAGCTGTCACGTTCAGAAAACGGTGGGCTGAATGTCTTCTACAACCTCTTAGTTAACACAGGCGAATTGTTATCTAACCTACTTCTTATGACAATGATGCAACCTGCAATGTGTAGATAGTGAGTTGCTTTTCGTCAAGAGCACATACAGTAGGAACGTCCCAGCATGTTTCAGTCAAGTTTCCGTTAACATAGTTACCATAGTTACTCACCCAAAAGAGACGACACCTTCATTTACCTTTGGCTTATTGACAATTTTCCTTTAAACTAGACAAAGTTTGCATGTCATTCCTTTATACAATATAGCTTGTGTACACTGTAACGATGTGAGGTTCCTCCAGGACCATAATGACTATAAATTCAAAGACACAACAGGACAATAAAAACAGAGCACTGTAGTTTTACATGTACACGCTGTAAAATAAATTATTCAGTTGCCTTGCAGCAATAGATATATCTGTAGCAGCAATACAATTAGCATTATATGAAGTGTCTGCTGCAGCTTTATAAAGTCAAAAACCTTTTACCTTTTTCATTCAGCGTGTGTTATAGTCCATATTCTTGTGTTCAGTCTCTACTAGCCACAGAAAGAAATGTTAGGATAAAAAATATTGATAGAGTTTTGTATATACTGTGATGTGAAAAAATGTTGGTCCCCTTCCTGATCATTTTTTTGCATGTTTGTCACACTTTAATGTTTCAGATCATGAAACAAATTTAGATATTAGTCAAAGATAACACAAGTAAACACAACATGCAGTTTTTAAATGAAGGTTTTTATTATTAAGGGAAAATAAAATCCAAACCCCTAACCCTAATAACTGGTTGGACCGCCCTTAGCAGCAAGAACTGCAATCAAGCGTTTGCAATGAGTCTGTTACAGCGCTGTGGAGGAAGTTTGGTCCGCTCATCTTTGCAGAATTGTCAACATCGTCTCAATAGGATTCAGGTCAGGACTTTGACTAGGCCACTCCAAAGTCTTCATTTTGTTTTTCATCAGCTATTCAGAGGAGGACTTGCTGGTGTATTTCGGATCATTGTCCTCAGTGGTTAAGGTGTTGGGCTACTGATCGGAAGGTCATGGGTTCGAACCCCAGGTCCACCAAGCTGCCACTGCTGGGCCCCTGAGCAAGGCCATTAACCCTCAGTTGCAAGTCACTCTGGATAAGGGTGTATGCTAAATGCCGTTAATGTAAAGGTAAATGTAGTTTGAGGTCACGAACAGATGGCCGCACATTGTACTTCAGAGATATTTCAAGTAATATAATTATTTCAAGCTAATATAGTTATGTTTTCTAACATACATTTCTAACTCTGAGTTCTAGATCTGATTACTCAAACTTCATTTTCCCCCCTCTGACTGAATCTTATCTTATATCTTATATAAACACTAGCAGCAGCACACCTGTAGACATTAGAGCTTTGATCGTTCCAGCTGCTTCATTAGGATTTGACCCACATGATGAGCTAAAATGGAATACATCATCTAGATGATTTATTTCATTGTTTTGAGAAAAGTCTTGACCTGTTTTTATCATTTTATAGCTTATAGGTATGTTATGTAATTTATAGTAAAAATGGGTGTGACTAAGAATGCACTTACTTTTTCATTCCCTTTTCCGTTTAAGCTTGTGCAGGCATTAGATAAGACACATGATGCTTGTTTGACCCGACCTTGTTGCGAGACTTTTAAGAACATCAGGAAGTTTCTGTGCCACCATTAAGGCTGACTGTGCATTCTGAACTGACAGGATGTTCTAACGTCAGCACAACGGCTGAAAATGTAAAGGAAAAACTGGACCTCGGCTTTAACTGAATGAGTTAGAACATCAGTTATTTGTTTCTTTGGTGTGAGGAAGATGCTGTGGAGCTGAACAGAATGGGAAAGTTTTGCTTTGCGGATTCTAAGTAACAAGCTGTATTTATTGTTTTCCTTATTAAACTTTAGAGGAAAAGTAAAACAGATATATTTATAGCTATTATAGCTGCTATAACATATAAAGTTATACATCTCACATATACTGTATATCACCATTCACTTTATTTACAAACGCACATTCTTGCAGTTTTCTAATCAGTCGTATGGCAGCACAGGAGTCGTTCGAGGAGGGTCTCTGTTTTCCGCCCTGTGACTTCATCAGTGCCGTGTAGCTAATGTGGAATGTGTCAAACTAGTTTGAATACTTGTGCACAGTTGATGAATGACAGACTTAATAAATGGGAACTAAAAGTTGTGCAAAACAGCAATCAACTGAAACGTGAGACAGCATGTGCAAAGAGCAAAAACAGCATGTAAACTGTTTGATGGATGTATAATGTGTGTATTTGCTGTAGGTCTGTGCAGTCCATACAGTTGATGTGTGTGTGTGTGTGTGTGTGTGGGTTGTGCTCAGTACAGTTCCATTCAGTTATTCATAACAAATGAAACAAAACTGTATTTTTAATCGGCTACATGTTTCAAATCGGTCTTTGCGATTTTGAGTCAGTATCAGTTTCATTATTACACTGTAAGACATTTCAAAATGGTTAAATGTAAAAAATAAAAGTTTACCTGCTGCCTCAGTGAAGTTTGAACTCACCAGTGGTTTAGACACTGATGGATTACTTTAAGTTTTATTTATAACCTGAGTTCAATATTCAAGGCTTTTTATAATAATTGGACTTACAGAGAAGAAATAAGTTTACATAAAATGATGGGGCTCTTATCAGAACCAGCTTGACTGACTGAGTATGGGGTAGTAGCAGCATATATAGCAGGTATACATTATATACTTAAATTGAATACAAATTAAAAACATATCCTTCAACTCTAGCTTACTCTATATGACCCACAGTATCTTTATCAAACAAATATGCCACCGTAGTGAGGACAGCTGAGAAGATTATTGGAGTCTCTCTTCCCTCTATCATAGACATTTACACTACATGCTGCATACACAAAGCCAGCAGCATTGTGGATGACCTCACACACCCCTCATACACCCCTCACACACACTCTTCACCCTACTGTACGGATGTGGTAGCCTAGTGGTTAAGGTGTTGGGCTACCAATCGGAAGGTTGTGAGTTCGATTCCTACGTCCACCAAGCTGCCACTGCTGGGCCCCTGAGCAAGGCCCTTAACCCTCAATTGCTCAGTTGTATAAAAATGAGATAAAAAAAAAAAAAAAAAAAAGTCGCTCTGGATAAGGGCGTCTGCTAAATGCGGTAATGTAAATGTACTGCCGTCTGGAAAAAGTTACCGAAGCATTCGGCCCCTCACGACCAGACTGTGTAACAGTTTCTTCCCACAAGCCATTATACTCCTTAATAACTGAAACGTACTGAGCACAACACACACATGCATATATCCACCAATATATATCCATCAACCTGTTTACATGCTGCTTACATCCATCAAACTGTTTACGTGCTGTTTTGCACAATGTTTTTTGTTCTTTGCACATGCTGTCTCACATTTCAGTTGATTGCTGTTTTGAACAATCCTTTACAATACTTCATGTAACTGCTGCTATAATACTAATGTGTTCATTCCAGTATTTCTGCACACGCAATATTGTCTGAACATAGAGTATTTACACTGGTTGGGGCTGTTTCTGTTTATTGTCTTTTGTGTATTGTCTTTTGTGTATTGTCTTGTATTTTTTTTGTATTCCTGCACTGTTTTTCTGTCTTTTGTCCTGCACTGCCTTTCTGTCTTTTGTCCTGCACTGCCTTTCTGTCTTTTGTCCTGCACTGCCTTTCTGTCTTGTCTTTTGTCCTGCACTGTCTTTCTGTCTTGTCTTTTGTCCTGCACTGTCTTTCTGTCTTGTCTTTTGTCCTGCACTGTCTTTCTGTCATTTGTTCTACACTGTCTTTTGTCCTGCACTGTCTTTCTGTCTTTTGTCCTTCACTGTTTACACCAGGTTGCACAGATGCACTTTATGTGGCTAGGACTAATTTACTAAGACCTTCAGAATCAGAATCAGAAAGAGCTTTATTGCCAGGCATGTTTTCACATGCGAGGAATTTGTTTTAGTGACAGAAAAAACAATTAGTTTTTAGTGACCTTTAGTGACCTTAGCTCAGTCTTTGTTTTATGTAGCACACTATGATCCTGGAGAAACGTTGTCTCATTTCACTGTGTACTGTAACACCTATATATGGTTGAAACGACAATAAAAGCTTCTTGACTTGATTTGATGTAACTTAAAGGTGGGGTCTCCATTGTTTGAAAGCCAATGTTGACATTTGAAATCACCAAACACGCCCCTAACCCAAATGGGTCCCACCCCTGTATTGATAGCTCCGCCCACACATACATACGTAACCCAGGCAACTAATGGAAAGAAATGTGTCTTTATCATAGCTGAAGGGAAGAACAATACGATTGCAGATAAACAAACAAGCAAAAATGACACACAAGCATAATCATGTAAAGGACAAAGGCATATATTAGTTCTGTGTAACAAAGCAAAACCAACGTTACTCACCTATCGAGAAGGAAAAAAGCGCCTCGGCGTCTTAAGTAAAGTTGAATTTCCCCGAGTCAATAACTCCTGAGCTAAACACTGTTACTACACAAAACACAGTTGTAGCTGCGTCTCTACATTACTACGATAGAAAAGAGGTGTTATTTGTGTAGTAACAGCGTTTAGCTCAGGAGTTATTGACTCGGGAAACTTCAATCTGTGAATATGTGGCCAACTTCCTGCTCCTTCAGTTCTCTCCAGCGCTGGAAAGCTGATCCTGTATTAACACGTCCTACTTCTTGCCTTATCGTAAGTCTTTCTTCTTCTTCTTCTTTTGAGTTTTATGGCGGTTGGCAACTCAGCTTAAAGGTGCATTACCGATACCTACTAGACTGGAGTGTGGGCAGTAGAATGACATCAAAGGACAAAGGGAGGAGAGAAAGAAAAATAAATAAACTAATTAATTTAAAAAAAAAAAAAAAAAAAGTTAAATAAATAATTTAAAAAAAATTAGATTCTTTCACTTAACCCAGTATTTAAGTCTTTCTTTGCTTTCTTTCTTTGTTTTTATCCTCCATGTCAATGTTAAAACCGCTTTCTGCTAATGTCACACATGCGCACTGAACACTCTCTCCGCCCATATTGACAAGACACGCCCCTTTCTGCTCATTGGCTACACGTTTGTTTTGATTTTTGTTTAGTATTTGGCCCGACTCAGTTTTCTGAAGCGTTTCTCAAACATCGGAGACCCTGTCTTTAACTTAACTTGACCATTATACGTCCTTCTTTTTTCCATTTGTTTTGTTCAACACCTCCAATCCAGTAGATGGCAGTGTCGCACGTAACCGTTCATTTTCTGTTGTTTCCCAAATAAACACACCATAAACACGTGGTTATGTAAGCTACAGTATGCCGAAGCCGGGAGAGTCAAGCTGCACAGGAGACATGGAGTCCAAACAACTTCCCATTTATCAACACAGATACGAACTAATAGAGGCTGTAAAGGAAAACCAGTTCCTGGTTGTAACTGGTGAGACCGGAAGCGGGAAAACCACCCAGTTGCCACAGTTCCTGTATCAGGCTGGTGAGCTGCAACACAATCAAGTACATAAAGTAGAAGAGTGACGTCTGTTAACAACAACATACATCTCTACTAGTATTTTTAGTTTGTTGGCATTTTTAGAAATGATCATTAAAAAAGTAGCATGACATTGTTATTGTCATTAACACTGTCATTAACACTCGTTAATATTGTCATTAACACTCATTAGCATCGTGGTTAACACTTATTAATATTGTCATTAACACTTATTAATATTGCCATTAACACTCATTAATACTGTCCTTAACACTGTCATTAGTGTTGTCGTTAACAGTGTCATTAATATTGTCATAAACACTGTCATTAACACTCGTTAATATTGTCATTAACACTCATTGGTATCGTGGTTAACACTTATTAATATTGTCATTAACACTTATTAATATTGTCATTAACACTCATTAATACTGTCCTTAACACTGTCATTAGTATTGTCGTTAACAGTGTCATTAATATTGTCATAAACACTGTCATTAACACTCGTTAATATTGTCATTAACACCCATTAGTATCGTGGTTAACACTTATTAATATTGTCATTAACACTGTCATTAATATTGTCATTAACACTCATTAATACTGTCCTTAACACTGTCATTAGTATTGTCGTTAACATTGTCATTAATATTGTCATAAACACTGTCATTAACACTCGTTAATATTGTCATTAACACTCATTGGTATCGTGGTTAACACTTATTAATATTGTCATTAACACTCATTAATACTGTCCTTAACACTGTCATTAGTATTGTCGTTAACGTTGTCATTAATATTGTCATAAACACTGTCATTAACACCATTTTCATTAACACTGTCATTAATATTGTCATTAACACTCATTAGTATCGTCGTTCACACTCATTAATATTGTCATTAACACTGTCATTAACACTCATTAATATCGTCATTAACACTGTCCTTAGTATTGTCGTTAACATTGTCATTAATATTGTCATTAACACTGTCATTAACACCATTTTCATTAACACCGTCACTAATATTGTCATTAACACTGTCATTAATTCCATGCTATTAATTTTACAAACCAGATATTTCATGAAAGTGTTTATAAATTAGAATAGTTCTATATTTCCATTTACATTAACCTACATTTACATGTATGACCTCATTACATAACCTCACATAGCGCTGAATAAATAGAAATGTAAACATGTCATTAATGAGGGGTTCTATGGATTTTTATTTTGCTGTTTCTGTGACTGATCACAGCAAGACTTCTTACAATAATGTCATGAAATCTGACCATTTCTTAAATACAAGCAGGATGCAAAAATTGCATGGTCAGCCGGTGTCTCTTGGGATTGTTGTGTATGAAGACACCCGGAGATTGTCATGCCTTCTTTAAACCAATGTTGTGTCAGTCAGCTGTATGGTCTGGTCTTTATCAAGCAATCAGTACTGTGATGAACTCAGATTTTACGATGACCCATTAGTTCCTCAGGAGCTCTCGGTTGCACTATTATAAACTGTTGTAGCAAGGACATTATTTACATTTATATTATTTACTGTAGAGTGTCACCCAAATGAGGATGAGGTTCCCTTCTGAGCCTGGTGTCCTCTCAGGGAGTTTTTCCTTGCCGCTGTCGTTTCCGGCTTGCTCATTAGGGATAGATAGGCATTGTTTTGAGAAAATGGGAAATTGTTAAAAGCTCTATACAAATAAATTGAATTGAATTGAAATTGAAAAAATTGAGAAATCTGGTGTACGCGACGTGTCGCATATTCGTACGGTCACATCATTGACATTGTGTACATAAAGGGAGAGTGAGATATTGACAGTGAGATATTATAAGAAAGAAAAGCTGATCAAAATCTGTCATTTATAGACCAGGTTCTATCTGATTAAGACCATTTATTTTATATAGGCAAAAGTTTGCTGACGTGTGACCGTGACAGTGATATGTAGTTCTTCCTCAGGCCGTTGGTTCCACAATATTGGAACCACCCAGTTATGTGGGATGTCTTTGTATGCTGTAGCATTACAGCTTTCTGTCACTGGTACTAAGGGGCCCAAACCTGTTCCAGCTTGACAATACCCCTGTGTATCTGGCATTGTGAGCACAAGCTTGGACTGGAAGAACCTGACTGTACTTCACAAAGGCATGATTTCAAACCCAATGAACACCTTTGGGATGAACTGTAACACAGACTGCAGCCAAGTCTCTTCACCCAACATCAGTACCTGTTCTCATTAAAGCACTTCTAGCTTTATGTGCAGCTTAAAAAGAAACTTATGGGATGAACTGGAATGCTATTGTAGGGAAATGCTAAGGAGATAAAATCTTTAATGGGAAAATGGGATGTTCAGAAAGAACAGGAGTGTGTGATGGTCAGGTGTCCACAAAGTCTTGGTCATATAGTGGATTTAAAGTTAGAATTTTATTTTATTTTAGTTTTTCTACTCCGTGTACAAGCTGGTTTGGTTTTAAGACATGTACAGTTTCCAACAGTGTTTGAATCATTTTATATGTATTGTATTTGTGGTAAGATATCTGTAATGGATGAAGCATCATAAACTCCACCTACTACATTTCTATACATTTATATTTACATTTATATACATTATATACATTTGTTGTGTTTAGGTTTATGTAAAGATGGGAAAATCGGTGTCACACAGCCGAGGCGAGTGGCGGCCATCACTGTCGCTCAGAGAGTCTCTCAGGAGATGGCGGTCAGTTTAGGGCACCAGGTTGGTTATCAGGTGCGCTTTGACGACTGCACCACAAAGGTAAGAAACTGAAGGGCGTAAACATAAATGCGAGGTATTATTTAAAGCTGTGAGTTTGTGTGCTTGTATGATACGATTGGTTTTCTTTTTGTTCTTAGGACACTTTGATTAAGTACATGACAGATGGCTGTATGCTGAGGGAAATCCTTACAGACCCAAGCCTATCACAGTACAGTGTTGTGATCCTCGATGAGGTTCATGAGAGGAGCCTCAACACGGTATGATCTTTCATTCATTCATTCATTCATAAAGTGTTCATCCATCCTTTCATTTTCTGTAGCAAGTAGCCTGGTCAGTGGGAACCTGGAGTCTATCACAGGGGACGTATGGCACAAGTTAGGGGACATCCTGGATGGGGCACACACACACACACATCTTACACACACACACACACACACACACTATGGACACTTTAGAGATGCCAGTCAGCCTACATCACATGTCTTTAATTGGGGCAGGAATCAAACTGTGCTAATGTGCTAATCAATAATATGAACCTTATTCAGAAATTAATTGGGGAAAAAAATTGAAGTACTTTTTTTCGTCCCTTGAAACTAAAAACTCTCCCTAGATTATGCCTTTGTTTGAAGTCCTTACACCATTGTTTCTCACAGGATATTTTGCTTGGATTACTAAAAAAGACTCCGTCTCGAGGTGCCCATGGCCGCAAGCTTCCTCTGAAGGTGGTCGTGATGTCTGCGACTCTGGAAACGAACAAGCTCAGTGGCTTTTTGGGAGATTGTCCCGTATTCACAATTCCGGGAAGAACCTACCCAGTGAAAGAACTGTTCTGCAATTTGATTGGACCAAAGGATAAAGACGGTTCTGCATATGTGAAAACAGTGAGTTTTCACTGAAATCTGGTTTTCATTCTTTTTTTGTTGTTGTTGCTGCATGGACGCTTTAAAACCACGGTGTCTGATGAGAAACCAATGAAGGGTGTAATTCTCTTTATTCATTTATTTATTTATTTATTTTTGTTAAGGTAGTGAAGGTGGCTTTAGATGTTCATACCAACGAAGCGTCTGGTGATATACTTGTCTTTCTGACAGGTAAATATGGATGTTTTATATACTGTTATTTTTATTCTAGCTGACAGTAAATTGTTCTAGATTTTTAGGATGTCCTCATACAGTATTGTGCTCGTCTTTTTAATTTGTTGCTTTTAAATTCAGGTCAGTCTGAGATCGAGAAAGCTTGTGACATGCTGTTTGACAAGGCCGAGTCCATAGACTACCGTTATGATGTAAACGATAGAACAGTCGAAGGTCTTCTTATCCTGCCTTTATATGGATCCATGCCAACAGGTATCTACAGTGTCTGACTCTGTTTATCTCCAATCTCTTGTGGTTGTTAAAACATATGCAACATGTTTATTTTTGCACTGATCTGATAGTGAGCAGTACTGAATAAATATATATGTGGAATTTGCTCAGATGCTCCCGGATTACAGTCACGCTTGACTATATACTGTAGTGTACAGCTATAGAAAGGAAATGATTTGTGGAAGGAAGGTCTGTGCTGAACTCACGATGACTCATTAGTTACTCAGGAGCTCTCGGTTGCATTATTATAAACTGTTGTAGAAATGACATTATTTACATTTACACTATCTACTGTAGAGTGTCACTTAAATGAGGATGAGTTTTTCCTTTTGCTCATTAGGGATAGATACAGTATATAGTATTTAAAATTTTAAGTTAATCTTTTTGAAATTAATTTTTAACTTTAATTTTATATATTTATTTTTTATTGTTATCCTTTCTTCTTCTTCTTCTTCTTCTTCTTCTTCTTATAATTATTATTATTATTATTATTATTATTATTATTATTATGTATTTCTTTTTCTGTTTCCATACTTCTGTAAAGCTGCTTTGAGACAATGGGAAATTGTTAAAAGCTCAAATAAATACAAATACATTGAATTGAATTGAGTTGAATTGAATTGAATTAGGGGGCACGGTGGCTTAGTGGTTAGCACGTTCGCCTCACACCTCCAGGGTCGGGGTTCGATTCCCCCCTCCACCTTGTGTGTGTGGAGTTTGCATGTTCTCCCCGTGCCTCGGGGGTTTCCTCCAGGTACTCCGGTTTCCGCCCCCGGTCCAAAGACATGCATGGTAGGTTGATTGGCATCTCTGGAAAATTGTCCCTAGTGTGTGATTGCGTGAGCGAGTGTGTGTGTGTGTGTGTGTGTGCCCTGCGATGGGTTGGCACTCCGTCCAGGGTGTATCCTGCCTTGATGCCCGATGACGCCTGAGATAGGCACAGGCTCCCCGTGACCCGAGGTAGTTCGGATAAGCGGTAGAAGATGAATGAATGAATGAATGAATTGAATTAAGGGAGGCACGGTGGCTTAGTGGTTAGCACGTTCGCCTCACACCTCCAGGGTCGGGGTTTGATGTGTGGAGTTTGCATGTTCTCCCCGTGCCTTGGGGGTTTCCTCCGGGTACTCCGGTTTCCTCCCCCGGTCCAAAGACATGCATGGTAAGTCGATTGGCATCTCTGGAAAATTGTCCGTAGTGTGTGATTGCGTGAGCGAGTGTGTGTGTGTGTGTGTGTGTGTGTGTGTGTGTGTGTGTGTGTGTGCCCTGTGATGGGTTGGCACTCCGTCCAGGGTGTATCCTGCCTTGATGCCCGATGACGCCTGAGATAGGCACAGGCTCCCCGTGACCCGAGGTAGTTCGGATAAGCGGTAGAAGATGAATGAATGAATGAATGAATTGAATTAAATTTACACTTGGTGTCACTGAGATGAGAATGGCTTCACTTTTCAGTCTGGTTCCTCTCAAGGTTTCTCCTCTCTGAGAGATTTTCTTTGGCTCCGTTGCTTCACGCTTGGTCATTATATAAATCTAATATACGTGTATTCTAAATTTATATATTTCTGTAAAGCTGCTTTGAGACAATATTCATTGTTAAAAGTGCTATACAAACAAAATGTAATTGTACTTAATATAGGAGGACTAGTTTAAACGTTTGAATAGGTGTTGGAGTGGATGTGTGCATATTTTCACATCTACTCCACTGACAGGTTTTAAGTTGAATGGTTATACTAGACTACACAGCTGTTCTGTGAGAGGCACACCGTTCACACATTACCCTGTATACCTTTCGTACACACTGAGGATTAAAAGTCACATCCACTGGAGGAGAAGGTCAGAGGCGAATATTATAGTAGGCTTGTGGTGGCTCACGCGGTTAAGGCTCTGGATTGTTGATCGGAGAATCAGGGTTCAAGCCCCAGCGCCATCAATCTGCCACTGTTGGGCCCTTGACCAAGGCCCTTAACCTTCACTGCTTCAGTGGTGCTGTATCATGGCTGACCCTTTGCTTTGACCCCAACCTACAAAGTTAGGATATGCGAAGAAAGACTTTCACTGTGCTCTAATGTATCTGTGACAGAAATAAAATTGTTAGTTTCACTTTAAAATGTGTGACTGTTTGACTTAAAGCAAAAACTACTCCCTATATATAACTATATTAAACCAGAAGTGTATCAAGAAGAATTTCCATTAGGTTTTGTAGATTTTTATTATTATTATTATTTTTTTATTTAACACAAACCATATTTCTTTTACAATTTAAATTTTTATTACATCATACACAAGTATCTAGCTATTTATTTAAGCACAGCTATTTGTGTTGGGGTTTATAAAACGTAATAAATCGTCTTGCTGAATTATTGCAGCCATCTTGTTATGTAAAGCTATGTAGGCTTTTCGTATCAGATCTCTTTATGACCAGAGTTCTGCTTTTTGTATTGTATGAAACGTTATTTTAAGTGTAAAGGTTGCATCAGTGTGATAGCTTGTGATAGGGGAACTATATTCGTAATGTAATGACTGTACGTAATCATGGCCACAGTCAGCAAAACTATTTCCTCATGTGCTTGGTTGTTTCTGTTCCTGCAGATCAACAAAGACAGATATTTCAGCCTGCTCCTGCAGGTGTGAGGAAGTGTGTGGTGGCGACCAACATCGCAGCAACATCGCTCACAGTTAACGGAGTCAGGTGAATCACTCTGTCACAGGGTGAGACGGAGATCTCCGCAAAGCCTTCGCAAATCGAATATGTGCGAGATGGGGAGGGATTGTTAAAAATAAAGTTGGGATTGTTCTTAGAATGTGATTGTGGAACCTATCCAACTTTTGATTTTATTTTTTTTTTTAAGGTATATTGTTGATAGTGGATTCGTGAAACAGTTGAATCACAACTCACGAGTTGGCCTGGACATCCTTGATGTGGTGCCAATATCAAAGTGAGTAATGAACGAACATGAGTGCTGTATATGGAGTTCAAGCTATAAACAAGCACGTTGAGCTCTACTGTTGTGTTTTTTCTATCTGAATTTCTTAATATTTTGGTGGTGTAACTGCAGAAGTGAGGCTCAGCAACGAGCTGGCAGAGCTGGAAGAACGTCACCAGGGATGTGCTTCAGAATCTACAATAAGGAATTTTGGGAGAATTGCATGCCTGAATATACCGTGCCAGAGATACAGAGAACTAGCCTCACTTCTGTCATCCTGACACTTAAGTGTCTTGGAGTTCATGATGTTATCAGGTATTGCTTGCTTTTGGGCTTTTAGTGTTAAAGAAGCTTGTAATTGTGTGTAGACACCTTTAACTCTGTGTGTGTGTGTGTGTAGGTTTCCTTACTTAGATCGTCCTGAGGAGAGGTTTATCTTGGATGCGTTGAAGAAACTTTACCAGTTTGATGCAATTGACAGGTTGGTTTTGTTGTTACGTTTCTTAACGATGCTCTGTAGGTGGTATGCATGAAGGAACAAGTTATTGTTAGTTATTGTTATAGTTATTGTTATGCACTCAACATTAAAGTAATCACATAATTATGTGTAAGACATACGCAGTAAATGCATCATGTCCCTGCTCAGGATTACTGAAATTTTAGGTTTGGTAAACATTAAAGCTGATTTACACTTACTTTACAGAGTGGCGTCAATTGTTTTGTTTTATTAACCACACGACCAAACAAGTTTGAAACTTGGGGAAAGACGGGAAAACAAACATGGAGGATAAATTGCAGATATAAAATATTTTGTCTTGTTCGTCAGCAAACATCAGGGGATTTATAACTTCTCAAACTGGAAATTTCTCATTGTCACTATGCCAAAGGTGCAACATAACTAAAAAATAAACACTTTAGGTTAACATCTCGGTTATCTTTGGCTATATACATGCAATTCACAGAAGCAGTCTCTTGTTTTTCTTCTTCCAAAGATCCAGTGAAGGAAAACCTCCTTATTCTTCTTTGTTCAATTGTTATTACTGATGAATATAAAGCTAATCTAGAAAAACAAACTAGGCTAGTAATTTAGATGATTGGGAGCCCGGACCTGTAAGAAGTACGGACTATGAAAGCAGCTTAATTGTGTGTCACTTTCTTATGATTTCTAAAGGAAGGGTAATGTGACAAGTCTGGGTAGGATGATGGTAGAGTTTCCCCTTCCTCCCGGGCTTACGCGGGCACTGCTCAAATCTGCTGCTCTTGGCTGTGAGGACATCATGCTACCCGTGGCAGCCATGCTGTCAGTGGAAAACATCTTTATTCGACCAGGTAGCCACTTCAGCACCAGAACTCTTTCCTCGCTGATTACAACCTTTCTTATCACAGTGCATATACTTTTATTTATTACATTCTGTTTAAGGGCTTCCGGAAAAACAGAAGGAAGCCGAGATCATGCACAGAGAGCTAGCCGCTTGTGTAGGTAGCTGTAATGACTTCCTCATGCTCCTGTGCATCTTTGAGAAATGCAGAGCAAGGTAGGATTGTATACTCTGATCCAGTTTTTAACTGCAGCTAGCAAGTTGTATCATATTATTCATCTCCATTGGCTTGTATCTGCAGTGAAAATCCATCTACATGGAGTAAAGATCATTGGATCCATTGGCGAGCCCTGAAGTCAGCCTTTAGTGTCGAAACTCAACTCCGGGAAATCCTTCTCCGTCTAAAACAGGTAATCCTTTAATACAATGCGGAGCAACTTGTGGAGGAGGAATTTGTATGGTGGATTCTCCATATAAAAATCTTTAAGAATGTGTGGAGTTCATATGGTGATGGTTTCTGTGAGGAGATGTTTATTTCATGTTTGTGGAAGGAGTTAACAGTGTCAAGACTTTACTAGTCTTCAGAGCAGGAGGATTTGTATTTTTCAGTTTTCTCTGGTGAAAGCTACTAAATTGAAAGCTACTAAGAAAAGTCTGGTGGGGGAACCGTTTATAGTTGCTGTAAAAACTTGGATCCACAACATTAAATGTGAATAGAAATGTGGATAAACTATGATATGGCAATATTTCAGAAATATTCTTTCATATGCGTACACTTACACTGCTGTGTGTTGGGCTATATCACACCACCCCATCATTGTTTATTGTCCCGTGTTGCGTTTCTTACAACAGATGAATTCCACTTTTAACCTTCCTGTATTTGGTATAATTAAAGCAACCTGACATGGTACTGATTTATTAGGTGTAGATAAACAATTACAAGACATAAAAATCTACATAAGGCCATCCTTAAAAATATTCTTGTTTGCCGTAACCCGACCGACCCTGTCAAATTAGGACCGACTCAATTTTTTTATAATTTTTTTTTTTGCTTTAAGTCCGACCGACTCGCCGGTTGTACATTTTTTTCCGACCATTTTAATTTTACTCTTCAAACAACTAATACAAAAGCAATAAAATAATATTAACGGGTTCGGGCACCATAATACATCTAAAAAATTCATTAAAACAGCTTGACACCGCTTTAACTTGGCAAGAAGTTCTGGAAAAACTGTGCCCAGCATCAAAATAAGGTTTGCAATGATGCGCCCGAAGGCACAGGTTGAAGACCCACTCAGTGACGTCACGATATGTTAATTTGTTTAAAGTCATACCTACGTAATCACCATCACCAAAATTGTACTTTTTTTTTTTTTTACATTGAAACTTGAAAAAAAAAAATATATATAGACCTACCTACTGACCTTTTTTTTTTTTTTTTTTTTTTTTTTAATTATAACTGTTACTGCAAACCAAGGATGGCCTAATATGGAAGGATGTGCAGTTCTGCCATCTGTATTGACTAAGTACAGGAGAAGATATTTGGAAATACTCCTGACCCAAACTCTCATAAGGTTACCTTCATATTTGTTAAGCACTGCTTCCTTGTCCTCCATGTTTGGCAGATTTCTCTGAAATTATTTCGAACACTTTGAAAGATTTTTATGAGTATGTTTTCAGCCCCATTCTCACCCACACATCCCCAAGCAGATTTTTATTGCTTTTTGATTGCTTTAATTGTGTACTGTATAAGCATTGCATCCATTTCTGTCCCAGTCAAACTCCTAAACTACTCAAGAATGTGAGAATCGCGATAAGTTCATATTTTCTCCCAATATTCATTGTGTTGTCCTTATTTGTTTCTTTTAGCAAAAAGATTTTCCGCAGGAAACATTTAAAGGCAGCAACAGTGAACTTCTGAGGCAGTGTCTCTGCCAAGGTTATTTTCCTAACGTTGCAAGAAGATCCGTTGGAAAGGCTTTCTGTACAATGGATGGACATGGCTCTACAGTTCATATTCATCCGTCATCATCTGTAAGGAATTTCACTAAACTGTCTTCTTAAGCACTAATTATTGTCATTGATGAATAAATGGTTGCATTTATGTCTTTTTCAGCTTTTTGGGCAGGAGGCACAGTTAGATTGGATTATTTTCCATGATGTCTTGGTGACATCACGGGTTTATGTGAGAACTGTATGCCCAATCCGGTATGACTGGGTGAAAGACCTGCTGCCAAAGCTGCATGAGATCGATGTTTATGATCTGAGCAGCGTCGCTCGGGAGGAAGTAACTGATGAAGAAATGGCACGTTGGGAAAAGAAAAGAGAAGCAAAAAAACAAATGGGTATGTTATATACAAACATACATTATATGTACAAAGGTTTGTGAACACCTGACTATCACACCCATTTGTTTTGTAATAACCTCCACACTTCTGGAAAGACTTGCCGTTAAATTTTCTAATGTGGCTGTGGGGAATTTACAGTTAAGTCACAAGAGCACTATTTAGGTCAGACTCTGATGC
Source organism: Tachysurus vachellii (assembly GCF_030014155.1). Taxonomy (NCBI): domain Eukaryota; kingdom Metazoa; phylum Chordata; class Actinopteri; order Siluriformes; family Bagridae; genus Tachysurus; species Tachysurus vachellii. Next base: position 5,927,709 of record NC_083474.1, read on the forward strand.
TGGGTGAGGAGATCTGGGGTGCAGTTAGTGTTCCAGTTCATCCCAAAAGTGTTCACTGGGGTTCAAGTCGGATTCTGTAAGGGAAACTCAATCATGGCCTTCACTTTGTGCACAGGGGCAATGGCATGCTGGAACACATGTAGGCCTCTTAGATTCACTGAAGGGAAATGTAATACTACAGCATTCAAGGACGTTCGAGACAATTTTGGGCTTCCAACATTGTAGCAACACGGATGTGATGGTCAGGTGTCCACAATGTTTTGGTCATATAGTATATATTAAATCTTAGAGTTCCATGTATAAGTGCAAGTCAAGCAGTATACAGTTATGTCCTTGTTTTTGGTGCATAAACCATGACCTGTGTCGCATCCATGATTTCATTACCTGCTTTTATGATTGTATGTTTGATTTCATTTAACAGAGGCCATTGAAGATGCATCAAAAAAACTTGAGAAGAGAAACGATGAAAGTTCAATCACAGAGGCTCGTGCTCGATATTTACAACGAAAACAGAATCGACTACAGACAAAACATTCCTGAAAAGTGAAAACTGATTTTTTTATTAAAGAATTTTGATGTTCTTTTAGCTACCACCAAAAGATCACTGTGATATTCAAAATGTGTAATAAATAATTGTTGTTTTTTTTTAGAAACTGTACATGTTTTAAATAGTGCTTGTACATTATGTAATGAAATATATAATAAAATGACAGGATCCCTGATCAGATCCTGAACTCAGGTTTGCTGTCTTTGTAGAGTTTCACATGATTTCCTAGTGGCTATCCTCCTCATAGAAAGTGTGTGTGTATATGTGTGTGTGTATGTGAAAGTGACGTGACTTACAGCGAAGTATGGTGACCCATACTCAGAATTTGTTCTCTGTGTTTAACCCATCCAAACACACACAGCAGTGAACACACACACACTGTGAATACACACCCGGAGCAGTGGGCAGCCATTTATACTGTGGCGCCCGGGGAGCAGTTGGGGGAGTTTCGGTGCCTTGCTCAAGGGCACCTCAGTCGTGGCCGGCCCGAGACTCGAACCCACAACCTTAGGGTTAGGAGTCAGACTCTCTAACCATTAAGCCACGACTTCCCCATGTATTTGTGTAAATGTATGTGTATATATGTGTGTGTATATGTATATATATGTGTGTGTATGTGTATAGGTAAATGTTTGTGTGTGTATATGTGTATAGGTAATGTTTAATCAGAATCAGAATCAGAAAGAGATTTATTGCCAGGCATGTTTTCACATGCGAGGAATTTGTTTTAGTGACAGAAGCTCCACAGTGTAACAGAATGACATATACTATATAGACAAATTGTATGTACACATGTACAGGTTTGAAATGTGCAATTGAAATATACATATACAAATATAGGCAATTTGTATGTACAAATGTGCAAGTGTGAAAAATGTGCAATTGAAGTATACAATATATGCAATTTGTATGTACAGATGTGCAAGTATGAAATGTGCAATTGAAGTGTACACAGTACAAATGTGCAAGTGTGAAATGTGCAATGGAGTGTTGTGTGTTCCATGTGTGTTAAGTGTTCATCAGATGGATTGCCTGAGGGAAGAAACTGTTCCTATGTCTGGTCGTTCTGGTGCTCAGGGCTCTGTAGCGTCGACCAGATGGCAACAGTTCAAAGAGTGAGTGTGCTGGATGTGAGGGGTCCAGAGTGATTGACTTTGCCCTTTTGCTGACTCTGGGAAGTACAGATCTTGGAGAGTGGGGAGAGTTGTGCCAATGATTCGCTCAGCAGTCCGGACTACCCTCTGTAGTCTTCTGAGGTCAGATTTGGTGGCTGAACTGAACCAAACAGTAATTGAGGTGCAGAGGATGGATTCAATGATGGCAGAGTAGAATTGTATCAGAAGATCCTGTGTCAGGTTGAACTTCCTCAGCTGGCGAAGGAAGTACAACCTCTGCTAGGCCTTTTTCACAATGGAGTCTATGTGAATGTCCCACTTCAGGTCCTGGGAGATTGTGGTTCCCAGGAATCTGAATGACTCCACTGCTGTGACAATGCCGTCCATGATGGTAAGTGGGGGGAGAGCAGGGGTTTTTTCCTGAAGTCCACTATCATCTCCACTGTCTTGAGCGTGTACAGCTCCAGGTTGTTAAGGCTGCACCAGACAGCCAGCCCTTTAATCTCCAGTCTGTAAGCAGACTCGTCACCCTCCTGGATGAGGCCGATCAGTGTGGTGTCGTCTGCAAACTTCAGGAGCTTGACCGAGGGGTCATTAGAGGTGCAGTCATTTGTGTACAGGGAGAAGAGCAGTGGGGAGAGGGGACAGCCCTGGAGGACGCCAGTGCTGATGGTGCGAGTGCTGGATTTGAGTTTTCAAAGTCGCAATAGCTGCTGCCTGTCTGTCAGAAAGCTGGTGATCCACTGACAGACTGAGGAGGGCACAGAGAGCTGGGTTAATTTGGGCTGGAGGAGTGATGGGATGATGGTGTTGAAAGCAGAGCTGAAGTCCACAAACATAAGTCCCTGGTCTGTCCAGATGCTGCAGAACATAATGCAGTCCCATATTGACTGCATCATTCACAGAGCTGTTCGCTCTGTAGGCAAACTGCAGAGGGTTCAGTAAGGGTCCGGTGATGTCCTTTAGATAAGCCAAAACCAGTCTTTCAAATGATTTCATGACCACAGATGTTAGAGCCACAAGTCTGTAGTCATTAAATCATTAATTGTGTGTGTATGTGTATAGGTATATGTTTAAGTGTGTGTGTGTGTGTGTATATGTGTGTATATATGTATATGTGTGTGCCCCTGTAACTGAGTGGTTCCCATCCCGGGGTGAATTCTCTTGCCTTGAGCTCAATAATATTCCCAAGATAAGATCCTAAACCCACTCCCACTCTGTCAGGATCAAGTGACGAATTAATCACGATTATAATCTCTTCGACTTGTTTAACCAAACGTTTTATTGTAGAATGTTGATTAAAAACAAAACAAATCCGCACCAATATAAACGACACTAGATTAAAGTGTTTTATTATCTCATTTCAAATCCCTAATCGTACCTGAGAATTTATCTGAATCAGGGTTTACGCCCATGATCGTGTACTTGTGCACTAAACAGTACTTGTGCACTAAACAGCACTAACGGCTAAAACAGACACTCACGCGCTCTTTAGTGCGCTAGTACGACTCGCTTCGCCGGAAGTGACGTGCACGTAATCCGCTGAATGATGTGGCAAAAAAAAATAAACGAGCGATTTAATGAAATACGCGACGTTTAAAAGAAGTCGTGTTTAAAAACGTCACGAGTCGTTTTTAAACACGTGGATCGTTAAAAAAAAAAACACCGGCTGCTTTTCGAGGCTCTACAAAATGGTTGGACGTTTTGTGTCCTTCGTCGTGTTGACGCTTCCGTGTTGAGGCTCTTCTGCGTTTCCGCCGCCATTGCGGGTTTCAGCTCTGGGGCCGCTGATTTCCGTCTCAAGCAGTGGAGGAAAAAATTCAGTCATCTTCGGGACAAAACCGGCGCCGTTCGTATAACACCTCGAAACAACATTCATCACTTTCGAGTTTTTATCCCTTCTCTATTCGGCTCGTTGTTTCTGTTTTAAATTCAGTGGCATTTCATTGCGGTGTCCGTGGAGGAGGTCGTAGTTAGCAGTTAGCTTAGCATAGCTATCTGGCCGGTGGAGCAGAAACCTAACCATGGCTCAGATCCTGCCTATTCGCTTTCAGGAGCACCTCCAGGTAAGATCCAGACACGATTATACATCATAACAGCGAATGTATATTTAAAAAAAAATCACGATTCGGTTTTTAAAACTTCGAATGAGCCGATTTGAGTTTGTTAGCCGTTAGCATACGCTATGCTAGCGGCGCTATGCTAGCTTGAAGGCTCGAGCCGAATGAATGACCTCCTATAGGTTTAACTTCATCCCTGCGGTTATTGAGTGGAAAAATAATGAAGAAATAAAACGAATAAAGACGTAAAACGGTTTGGATTATACGTGCGATATGTTTTATTATCTTAAACTGTTGTATTTAGATTAAACAGAGCTAAAAAAAAAAAAAAAGCAGCGCTGGATCAGCTGACTAGCTAAATTATTGACTCAGAAACTAACCTGGGGAAAAAATATAAATATGTATAATATATAAGCCATCGGCCCAGGCGTCCTGAGCACCACCGCTGTCAAGGGGGAAAAAATAAGCCCTTTACGCTCGATGGTGCTTGTTTTTGATTCATTTTTATGCGTGTTGTACATTTGTTCGTTATCGTTTGTCGCTTCATGTCGAGTTAGAAATGTGACGAGCTGTAAAAGGCTGTGATGTTTTAGTGCTTTTATACTAAATAAACCTCAGGTGAACGTGTACCGAGGTGTGTGATAGTTTGTGTACAAGGAAGGAAGCTTCTTGTTTGGTTCTTATAAAATAAAAAGGAATTAAAAAAATTTTAATAAAAAAGTGTATGTGTGTGTATATATATGTGTGTATATATATATATATTGTGTGTGTGTGTGTGTATGCATATATATATATATATATATATATATATATATATATATATATATATATATATATATATATATATATATATATACACGAAGTTCTCAGGAAGTGAAGGTTTGCTGAGTTTAAAACATGATTTTTTGCATGCATATATATATATATATATATATATATATATATATAACTCAGCAAACCTTCACTTCCTGAGAACTTCGTCAGGATTTCATTCCTGATTTCTTGGTAATTTGCAACTAAACAGATTTTTGCTGAGTGTTGAATGTCCGCAGGATTTCCTGTACATGCCACTGATCACCTCTGGCCTCTGTGGACTCTCAATCTTAATGCCTTTTTTTCTCTCTCTCTCTCTCTCTCTCTCTCTCTCTCTCTCTCTCTCTCTCTCTACCCCCCCCCCTTCCCCCTCCATCATCAGCTCCAGAACCTGGGAATTAACCCAGCTAATATTGGCTTCAGCACGCTTACTATGGAATCTGACAAGTTCATCTGCGTGCGAGAAAAGGTGGGCGAGCAGGCGCAGGTGGTCATCATCGACATGAGCGACCCCAATTCGCCCATCCGCAGGCCCATCTCGGCAGATAGCGCAATCATGAACCCAGCCAGCAAAGTGATTGCCCTCAAAGGTAAGACACATCTCCTGCCAGATTTGTAGGCGTTCAGCTTATCTTAAAAGTGTCTCGATAACGCGACTGCGTCATTATTTTTGGTCGCCTAATTTGTTACTATTAGCTTAGCATTCTTGTGTATCATGTTTTGTGTCTCCAGGTTACATAACGGATAAATATGTACATAGTTATTTATATATACACATATATTGTATTTAATGTTCACACTTTTCCCACATTTATGTTCATGTTCACTGCTATGCCTGTTTTATTTTGTATAAAGTCTGCTCCTTGACACTTGCCTGCCACTTGCAGTAATTTGATGTTTAACAATAGTCATAAAGTACTCATTGGAAATGTCTTGCTGTCATAAATGCTTTGTCTGTTTTTTGCTTGTTTTTATTCTTCTTTTGTTCCTTACTGCTTTCTTATGTTTGCAGACGGTGAGTTCAATTTCATCTATACTGAATTGTGCGGTTTTCTTGTGAACTGTGTGAGCTTTTCCACTAGCTAATGCATTGATGATTGGGTGGGATTGCAGGTTTCACAAACAGCAATGTGAAATCTTTTTCAGGACTGGAAATATAAATATGTCGAGAATCTCAGTTTAGATGTAGGGAACCGCCGACTGAGATTTTGCGAATCAAATGTATTCAAGTGCTGAAATGCTGCACGTTACTCAGTCACTGATCATGACGTCTCGATTTTGTCATCAGTCACTCCAGTCTTGTACTGATTTTGCCATTGTGCTTGCAATACTTTAATCAAATAGGGATATTTTCAGCTGTTAATGAGGTGCTTGTGTAGGCTAAGTGTGAGAACAGAAAGGTGAAGTCATAGCTTTTGTTCTGCCTGAGAAACACTCAGTAACTGCTGTAGAGGCAACAGCTTGCACTCAATTCTTGATGATGCCAAGGTTCATGATAAATGGATTTTATTTTTTATGCCATAAATCGAAGCCTAAATGCAAATACAATTGAGATAATGTCTTTATCAGTCTGGTTCGATTTAATACGTATGCGCATATATTATTTTTTTTTTGTTCAGGCCTAGTGTCATGACCAAAGTAGAACCAAATTTTCTGAATTGGATGAATTTGGTAATAAGCTGTAAAAACTATAATACAACAGCATAACAGTAGGTCTTTAGAGAATTGGCCTAAATGCAGAGCAAAGGTTTGTGTGTGAATGTTTTTTGCGGTGTTGGGTCTTGGTCTTCTTTGCACTGCAGCTGTTTGTCCCAAATTACGCCGTCTGCACTTTTCCATGTCTGTCATTTGAACACACACATCATTTGTCTGTGTTGTGTGTTTAACACTAAGTACAAATATCTAGCTTTATAAACGCCGGCGCGATGTTCAAGTCCGCTTCGTTTTCTGAATTTCAGCTGCGAAAACCCTGCAGATTTTCAACATCGAAATGAAGAGCAAGATGAAGGCACACACCATGACTGAGGATGTGACATTCTGGAAGTGGATCTCCCTGAACACCGTAGCACTTGTGACAGACAACGCAGTCTACCACTGGAGTATGGAAGGCGACTCGCAACCTGTTAAAGTGTTCGACCGGCATTCCAGCTTAGCAGGCTGCCAGATTATCAACTACCGCACCGACGCCAAACAGAAATGGCTCCTTCTGATTGGGATTTCCGCACAGGTAGGTATTCGGCTCCTTCCTAGCCGTTTCTGTATGTTTAAAATATGGGCGTGGTGAGGAAATCTGGAAATAATTAGGTCAAATACACTGTTTACTTTTTGAGGTTGATAACATCCAGGATTTTTTATTTTTTTTCTCTCTCTCTCTCTCTCAGTGCTTGGCATTACGTAAACCTTGTGAATTTTAGAGTGACAACGGTTTTCATATGCATTCCTTTGCAGCAAAACCGTGTGGTCGGAGCGATGCAGCTGTACTCTGTGGACAGGAAGGTGTCACAGCCTATCGAGGGCCACGCTGCGGGCTTTGCTCAGTTCAAAATGGAAGGAAATGCTGAAGAGTCCACACTGTTTTGCTTTGCTGTTCGTGGTCAAGCTGGAGGAAAGGTCTAAAAATTGACTGGCTTTCCAGTACATAACATTTATGAAGTGATCTGTGGTTTACTTACATAAAATGTAATATTCACAATTTTTATTATTATTTTTTTTAATAAACTGAATATTCAGCTCCACATTATCGAAGTCGGAACACCTCCGTCTGGCAATCAGCCTTTCCCGAAGAAAGCCGTAGATGTGTTCTTTCCGCCGGAAGCCCAGAACGACTTCCCTGTTGCTATGCAGGTATAGCGTCTATTCTAAACTGTTTGTCGTACTGATTTTAGCACCGGCTGCTGACTGATGTCGTTGCACTATGTTGAAAGAACAGATATGTTGTAACCAATGTCCAAATAAAGCAAAATTTAAGACTCCTTTAAATAAACAGGTGAATGTTGTTGTGTGTGTTTTTGTGTTTCAAGATATTGCTTATGGCTGTCATTAAGGTTTGTTTTCACTCCTGTAGATCAGCCCCAAGCAGGATGTGGTCTTTCTCATCACCAAATATGGCTACATTCACCTGTATGACCTTGAAACTGGCACTTGCATCTACATGAACAGGATCAGTGGGGAGACCATCTTTGTCACCGCTCTCCACGAGGCTACTTCTGGCATCATTGGTGTCAACAGAAAGGGACAGGTATTGTGTGTGTCTTTTTCAGGATTGGCAGTAAAACACACGAATTAATCCTGTTAGGCTTTTGATTTGTCATCGTTTCCCATGGACTGACTCCGAAGACCTGAACAATTCGTTTCCACTCTGTAAACAGTAGACTCAGGCTGAAGACAGACTCATGCTCTGTTTACTGTAACCTGATGCTTCCAGGTGATGAATAATTTTCTAGCGCAGGCTTCCGCGCCATGAAATATGCAGTGAGCGAGAAGAAAGATGACCGCACTGCACCGTAGCTTTGCCTTCTTAAGTCTACATTTGTAGTAGCCTATTTAGCCTATATATAGTAGCATCACGTCTCGCTAGCAACGAGAAGCCGTTATATGGCTGTGTACAAGACACCGTGCTCTGACCTTTGAACACAAAATTATCAAGAACTACACTCGTGGCTGCCGGTGCTTGAGAGGCTTGGGTGTGATGATGAGAGCTCTAATCCTCTTTAGGTTTGGCTCGCCTGCTCTCCCTGCAGTACACTGCTACACCTGGTGTTTGGTTATTTATTTATTATTATTATTATTTTACATTTATTTTTGACCCATTTTGAATTTGTGAATTTTATTCAAATTTGTACATTCTCTTTTTGAACGTCATAAAACATTACCGGATCCTAAAAAGATTATCTTAGGAACGATTCTTATAAAATCTAATTTTTCTTTTTACTAATCTGTATTTTAGAAAATGCCTTCAACGTGTGTTGCCTTTAACAAGGAACGTGTGTAAGAGAAATCTTTCGACCTTACTGTGACCTTGAATGTGATGAATTTTAAAACCTAATGAGTTCATCTGCTGCTTTCAGGATTGATTCCACACAAATCCTGCTAACAATCAATTCAACCACTCGTTCTTGATGTCGTTCTACTGAGAAAATTCGTCAGTGGACTCTGATTGGGGGGGGATTAAAAAGTGGCAGTGATGGTAGCCATTTTGTCTGATGCTGAAGTTAGGGTATTTGTACAGGGTATTAAAATGCAGGGGAAATGAACAAATAAAACATTACACTGATTCAGATTCAGCTATGGAGACATCTAATGAGGTTTTCTCCCAAAAGAACCGGTGTACATAAGCGGTGTATATAAAATAAATGTTATTACTAGTTACGAGTATTTCTACAGTGAAAGCAAAGTATGTTTTAAAATACATCTTCATCTACGTGAGCTCTCTCATATTTGACCAGGTTTTTTTTTTTTTTTTTTCCCCCTGGGATTTAAATTTGAGGTTGTACGCGCACACAATCTCTCTCCCTCCCCGTCCTCTTCCCTCCATCACCAAGGCAAAAGCAAATATTCAGCAGAAAAAGACTCCTAGACATTGACCTGAAGTAATTTAACGGAGTTACTTAAAGAGTTAAACATTAAGCCCAATCAAAGTCATAATAAAGGTAAAATCTCAAACGTTGCTAGAAAGTGGTCGCATGACCAAACTGCCTTCATGCACTCTGAGGATCACGGAGAAGGAATGAAGTAGATCTCAGAGATTTGCAAACAATAAAAATAGTAGATTCTTCAGGTTGGTTGTTTGTTTGTCTACTATGTGATGCCATTTTCCTGAGAGCAGAATTACACAAAGTAAGCGCTTAACTGAGTTTTCCCCCTGAAGTGTCTGTACAATTGGAAATTTGTGGTCACATGACACCAAAACATTGTGGCAGTGTAAGCCATCACTGATACCTGCTATATAATATAATGGTTGTAGGTCATAGAAGACTCCAGAGCCTCCCGTTCAATCCTGACCTCAGGTTACGGACCATGTCTTTACTTACGAGCATCCAATGCTTTTACTACGTTGGTCAAGAACTGACGTATTTAAATTAACCTAAATATCAGTTATGGTGATTAGTGGAGGAGAATTTTATAGATATATACATGTTTTAATTAAAGAATATATTGATACTATTTCATTACCACTAAATAGTTGGAAAAAATTCATATAATAAACGTTACTGATTACACTCTAGATCAGCAGTGTCCAATCTTATCCGGAAATATGGAATTGTGTAATTGTCTAACGAAAAGTTAAGCATATTAGTCAAAAGGAAATGGCAGGTGACCGAAGAAAAGGGGGAAAAAGAAAAAAGATCGAATAAAATTAACTAACTAGCTATAATTATTGGTAAAGGTTACTCGGAAAAAGTATCATCTAGATCAGCGGTGTCCAATCTTATCCAGAAAAGGGCTGGTGTGGGTGCAGGTTTTTACTCCAACCAAGCAGAAGTTGCACCTGCTCCACCTGTTTAATCAGTTGTTCTTGGCTTTTAGTAGACGCTGGTGTGGCTTCTGCTTGGTTGGAGTAAAAACCTGCACCCACACCGGCCCTTTTCTGGATAAGATTGGACACCGCTGATCTAGATGATACTTTTTCCGAGTAACCTTTACCAATAATTATAGCTAGTTAGTAATTTTATTCGATCTTTTTTCTTTTTTTCCCCCTCTCCCTTTCTTCCTCTTTTCTATTTGGTCACCTGCCATTTCCCACCCACCTGCCATCTTTTTCCTATTGTATAAAAGCTACCAGCTGGGGAAGGTAAAGGCCAACATGTGCTTCCTCTGTCTTCTTGATTTTGTGTAGCACACGACAGGTGATTGATCGAGACGTGCGAGTGTGCCGTCTCTTCCACCCAGCGACCACGGTCTGGTTTGCTACCTTGGTTCCCGGACACCGATGTCTGTCTGTACCATTTGTCAGGATTTGATCTTGTGATCTTGTGCTGAATTATTGCTAGCCTATTACCCAATATATCTGGGGTGGGGGGGGGAACGATCACACCCATGACTGAAGCTGTTACATATCTGCACGCTGAGTGTGAAAAGTGATCTTTGGTCTAATGTTCTCTTCATTTGAACTCGGGTGTGAAGCCTAGTCATTCTAGGGCTGGTCGCTAGATTGTGTAATTTGGCTCTTTTGTTAGCCTACGTTTTTGTTTTGAGGGAAGTAGAAGAGACAGAATGCCTTAAGTATATGAGAGGAAGAAAGTAAGCAGCTTACTGGAACTGGTGAATAGTGTTCATGCTGCTCCACACCGTTATAATCTAATCATTAATAGCGACAGTAAAGCAATTTGGAGCGTATTGTGGTAGTGACATAAACATTAAGCAGTCATTCAGAGAATTTTGTTTGCTCAAATGAACCATGAATCAAGCTTGAGCATATGGTCTTAAATATGTAAGCCAAATGAAGGTGCCCTAAATCTCTCTCTGGGACATCCAGCCTGTATCCAGTAGCAGCTCGTTGGTTAACGGCATCTCCATTATGTAACACCTGCCTGGGTTTTTCTTTAGGTGCTTTCGGTGTGTGTGGAGGAGGAGAACATCATCCCCTACATCACCAACGTCCTGCAGAACCCTGATCTGGCACTGCGCATGGCTGTACGCAACAACTTGGCTGGCGCTGAGGAGCTCTTTGCACGCAAGTTCAACACTTTGTTCGCAGGGGGCAACTACTCTGAGGCTGCCAAAGTAGCTGCCAATGCACCAAAGGTATCACGTTGTGGCTTTTGGATTGTTTTCCTCCTCTGTATGTCTATCTCCCTGTTTTGCCGTCTTTATCCGTCTGGAGTTTTTACATTTTTGTTGTTCCTCAGGGAATTTTGCGAACCCCAGACACCATTCGGCGTTTCCAGAGCGTTCCCGCCCAGCCAGGCCAGACCTCTCCTCTGCTTCAGTACTTCGGCATCCTGCTGGATCAGGGCCAGCTCAACAAGTTCGAGTCCCTGGAGCTTTGCAGGCCTGTACTGCAGCAGGGTCGCAAGCAGCTGCTGGAGAAGTGGCTAAAAGAAGATAAAGTAAGAGGGCTTACGGTCTCCTTTATTATTGGCTAACATTAAAGGTTGACTTCTTTTAATGTTAACTCTTATTATTTGTAAGAATAAGCTGGTTAATTCTTTTCTTTTTTTTTTTTTTAATTTTTCCCCTGTTTTAGCTGGAGTGCTCTGAAGAACTGGGTGATTTGGTCAAATCTGTGGACCCGACTCTCGCTCTCAGTGTCTACCTGAGAGCAAATGTCCCTAACAAAGTGATTCAGTGTTTTGCTGAGACTGGACAGTTTCAGAAAATAGTATTGTATGCAAAGAAGGTGAGTTGTTGCTGGTATAATTTAAATGATCTGCTTGTATAAGTGCCCCTTCCCTGTTGTATCGATACTTTTGTCTGCTTTTTCTAATGTGCTTAACTTTTCTTTAGACAATTACACAATTCCATATTTCCATAGTGGTGTGTCAGTAGTTTGCACAAAAGAATAATTTAAGTTAGAGTTTAATGTGTTTAATCAGGTCTTCTGTCCCTTCTGCAGGTCGGTTACACTCCGGACTGGATCTTTCTGCTTCGAAACGTGATGCGGATCAGTCCAGAGCAAGGCCTGCAGTTCTCCCAGATGCTGGTGCAGGATGAAGAACCTCTTGCTGACATTACCCAGGTGTCCCTTTTGTTTCTACAGTATATTTATATTTTGTAATGGTCCCTGTTACAGTAAAAAAAATAATAAAAAATTCCAGCTTTTCACAAGTGCTGTTGTGAGCAGGAATTTCATAAACTAATGCATTGTTTTGTTTTTCTTCTCAGATTGTGGATGTGTTCATGGAGTACAACCTGATCCAGCAGTGCACTTCCTTCCTGCTGGATGCTCTGAAGAACAACCGGCCCACCGAAGGCCCTCTGCAGACACGGCTGCTGGAGATGAACTTGATGCATGCTCCACAGGTCGGCCGTTTCTCGTTTACGCTAAACACACGATCAGGATTTCCTTGTACTTTACTAGAGCTTTGTACAGCCTGATATGTTTGCGTGCTTAAGTTTCTTTATCTGGGTCGTGTCTTCAGGTGGCTGACGCTATCTTGGGAAACCAAATGTTCACCCACTACGACCGAGCTCATGTGGCCCAGTTGTGTGAGAAAGCCGGATTGCTACAGAGAGCCCTGGAACACTACACTGACCTGTATGACATCAAACGTGCTGTGGTGCACACCCACCTTCTCAATCCTGAGGTAGTTACTGAAAATCCTACACATCTACTGGAATGGGTCATTGGCTCACGAATCATACAATTTGACTCCAGGTGCTTTTTTTTTTTTGTTTTTTTTTATTATTTTTTTTTTTACACTGATGCAAACAAGCTATAGGGAACAGAACATTTGAGGGTTCTTTTAAAATGGTAGGTTGTATGGGAGCACTATATCTGAAGGAACAGATATTTAAGTCACAATAAACCCAAGGCACACTAAGCACACGTCGTAATGGACTCGTCAGTGTAAATGTGATGTGAGAGATGGAGGTAAACTGGTGTCACTAGACTGGGTGTGCAAGTATAGAAGGAGAATATGATTCGGAGAGAAATTTATACTTCTGGTATTTATTTATTTGGTTTCGCATAAATAAAAAAAAACAATCTGGCTTAGTGCTTTATAGGACTGCAAGTATTTTTTGAGTCAGAAAGCTAATTATTAAAAGCTAATCACACAAAAAATGTTGAGAGACTGGAGAACAGGTTTGACACTCAATAAATGACTAGATTAAATAGATAAATGACTAGATAAATGTAATTCTCATTACATTTGTGACTTGAAGAATATTGTGTATTTGCAACTCTACAGCACTGCGCTTTTTTTTATTTTGTGGCCCAGTCTGCCGTGTGGTATAATTTAGCAGCTTGTGTCCCTCAACACTTCAAATTACATGCCATTCTTGGTTCAGTTCCTGCATTCGGGAACGATGCATGGTCAACTCACATTAGGCATTTGTCTGAGTGCCACTTCTGTTCTGATCAGCCAGAATGAAACCATGCTATGTGTGGAAAAGCTACCACATTCTAACATATCGTCGCTGTCGGGCGGAATCCTCGTATCTCCAAAACCATTACTTTTCAGGAAATAAAAAAAAAACGCCGTACCTTATCTGCAGTGCACAGGGTTTAGTCCACGTTGCAGTGGATTGTCTTGCGCTAAATTCCTGTCCTCAGACGAGCACCAGAACTAGCGGGGGTCAAGATTTTTTTTTTTCTTTGAGCCCAGTGTTTTGAAGACATTTACCTCAGAAGACGTGTTGATTCGTTGCAACTCTTCTTGAGGAGAAATATGCCGCGAAGCTCTCCCGCGGAGTGAAGAAGAGGTGGACAGTTGAAGTGTCCAATGGAGTTATGAGATTTGCGCTCAAGCTATTTTCAAGACTTTAGATTGGTTAATAACTTGTAAAAATAACAGACCCACGTGGGGACTGACCAATAGCATCTATGTGAAAAAATATGAAATTGACCAAATTTGGACATACGAGGTTTCCGCCCGACAGCGACGATATGTTAAAGCACCTTCAGAAAACACAATCCTTCACTTGAATTTAAAACATAAATTTGTAGTCATAATTCTGAAAAACAGTAGTCAAGCCACTGTTTTGTTTGTACTTAAGTGGAGGCCAATGATGTCAGTTCTGACTCACTCCACTGATGGCTATTTTGTCCTTGCTCGAGAGAACATTTTGTTCGCATTCAGATACATGCTGTTTGTAAGTTAAGAAACGGAACATGTTTTGTTTGCAGTGGCTGGTGAACTTTTTTGGCTCGCTGTCAGTTGAGGATTCTCTGGAGTGCCTGAGAGCCATGCTCTCGGCCAACATCCGCCAGAACCTGCAGATTTGCGTCCAGGTGGCCTCCAAATACCACGAGCAACTTACCACTCAGTCCCTCACCGAGCTCTTTGAGTCTTTTAAGAGCTTTGAAGGTAAGCTATTACTTTGATATATTTTATTACAGTAGACAAACCCCAGGTAAAATAGATATTTCGGGTGATAATATGACCGAATGTGTGGTTTTGCAGGGCTGTTCTACTTTCTTGGCTCCATTGTGAACTTCAGTCAGGATCCAGAGGTCCATTTCAAGTACATTCAGGCAGCCTGTAAAACTGGACAGATCAAAGAGGTGGAGAGAATCTGCAGAGAGAGCAACTGCTATGACGCGGAGCGTGTGAAGAATTTTCTTAAGGTGTGAAACCAGAACCTCTTATTTTATTGAGAAAAATGCCAACCGAATTTTATTGTCCAAAAAAGTACCGATATCTAATTTTTTTTTTTTTCCTTTCTTATGCAGGAAGCTAAACTGACCGATCAGCTGCCTCTCATCATTGTGTGTGACCGCTTCGACTTTGTCCACGACCTGGTCCTTTATCTGTACCGCAACAATCTGCAGAAATACATTGAGATTTACGTGCAGAAGGTAAGACTTATCTGGTTACCAGTGTCGTAGCTCGGGCATCCATACGTGCCGTGGGTTTGAAGACAAAACCATTTGCGTTCTGATTAGGTGAACCCCAGCCGCTTACCTGTGGTGATCGGTGGACTGTTGGACGTAGACTGCTCAGAGGATGTCATTAAGAACCTGATCCTGGTGGTCCGCGGACAGTTTTCCACCGACGAGCTGGTGGCCGAGGTGGAAAAGAGGAACAGGTTTGTCCTTCCTATATCAGTCTTTTTATATGTTTGATTCTGCTGTTTAATGAATAGGTGATCTGACCTCGTGCACCATATATTTTCACGTCAGGCTGAAGCTGCTGCTGCCCTGGCTGGAAGCTCGTATTCATGAGGGATGTGAAGAACCTGCTACCCACAATGCCCTGGCTAAGATCTACATCGACAGCAACAATAACCCTGAGCGATTCCTCAGAGAGAACCCATACTATGACAGCCGTGTGGTGGGCAAGTACTGCGAAAAGAGGGACCCCCATCTGGCTTGTGTGGCTTATGAGAGAGGACAGTGCGACCAAGAGCTTATTAATGTAAGGACAGGAGCTTGCTTACATAGTTGTTATTAAATGACTAACATGTTTGTTAATCGTGTCTTGGAACTACGTTTATACATTGATATGGTGTAAGTTTAATTTTATCGAAGTTAAAATCCACGTCTTGTTCCATTCACAGGTGTGCAATGAAAACTCCCTCTTCAAGAGTCTGTCTCGGTATTTGGTGCGTCGTAAGGACCCTGAGCTGTGGGCCAGTGTTCTCCTGGAGAGCAACCCCTATAGAAGGCCACTGATAGACCAGGTACACAAGTGGAAGATCAAGATTTTTTTAAATCCAGTATTAAGTCCTTGTCTCATTGTCCTCTTCTTCCTCACAGGTGGTGCAGACCGCACTCTCGGAGACCCAGGACCCAGAAGAGGTGTCCGTTACAGTGAAAGCCTTCATGACTGCTGACCTACCTAACGAACTGATCGAGCTTCTTGAGAAGATTGTCTTGGATAACTCTGTTTTCAGTGAGCACAGGTTAGTTAGGTTGGCCACCTGATGTTTTGTTATACCTGTTAGATGTCACTTTGTTGTTGGTTCCAGTATTTACTGTCTTTCTGTTCAGGAACCTGCAAAACCTTCTGATCCTGACGGCCATCAAAGCTGATCGCACTCGCGTGATGGAATACATCAACCGCCTGGACAACTACGATGCCCCCGACATAGCCAACATTGCCATCAGCAACGAGCTCTTTGAAGAGGCTTTTGCCATCTTCAGGAAGTTTGATGTCAACACATCTGCAGTGCAGGTCAGTCACAAGGGATCAGATTTTGCTTGAATGCGTTAAAGCTACTTGGGCCTTAGATTGACACTCCCATTATTTTCTGTGGCAGGTTCTTATTGAGCACATTGGCAACCTGGACCGGGCATATGAATTCGCTGAACGCTGCAATGAGCCTGCCGTGTGGAGCCAGTTGGCTAAAGCTCAGCTGCAGAAAGGCCTGGTAAAGGAAGCCATCGATTCCTACATCAAGGCTGATGACCCATCGGCATACATGGAAGTAGGACATGCTGCAGCCCAAAGTGGTAAGTATAGCCATACAAAAAAGTTCTACCCTTAAATGCGGACTGAGAATTTGTAACGAGTGGACGGGAAAAATAATTCTAATAAGAATTTTTATCCATCGGTTTAAATTTTTAGCCTTTTGTAGGCTAAACGTTTTGTTATAGTGGTTCACGAGATGTGATTTTCACAGGGAACTGGGAGGATTTGGTGAAGTTCTTGCAGATGGCACGCAAGAAGGCCCGTGAGTCATATGTAGAGACTGAGCTGATCTTTGCATTGGCTAAAACCAACCGCCTGGCTGAACTGGAGGAGTTTATCAATGGCCCGAACAATGCCCACATCCAACAAGTATGAGCCTTTTTACTCTCAGACACTGCGTGTTAAGACTGCGAGCATGTAATATGCTTTAGTTAACAATATACTCTTTCTGATTTTTTAGGTTGGTGATCGTTGCTATGATGAGAAGATGTACGAGGCAGCTAAGCTGCTGTACAACAACGTGTCCAACTTCGGCCGCCTGGCTTCCACTTTGGTCCACCTGGGAGAGTACCAGGCTGCTGTGGACGGAGCACGCAAGGCCAACAGCACACGAACCTGGAAAGAGGTGAGAGCGTGTGCGGGCGCACACACACACACGCTCCCAAACAGCTTTCAACTGATTGCGGTGTTTGTGGGTAATAACTGGTTATTTTCCTCAGCAGGAGCTTAGGAGGTTTATTTTAATGAAGGCTTTTGCCATCTTTTTTGTTTTGTTTTTAGTTGACTGACTGAGATGTTCTCTTTTGGCAGGTCTGTTTTGCCTGCGTTGATGGGAAGGAATTCCGTCTGGCTCAGATGTGCGGCTTGCATATTGTTGTCCATGCCGATGAACTTGAGGAGCTCATTAACTACTACCAGGTGACCCAAGTTTAATCATCCTCTCTTCTCATATCTGAGGTGTTAATAGTAATAAAGTTTCTTTATCTGCCTTTCAGCCGGAATGCTGATTAGTGTTTGTGATTTCTCTTTCAGGACCGTGGATATTTTGAGGAGCTGATCACCATGTTGGAGGCGGCTCTGGGGCTGGAGCGCGCTCACATGGGCATGTTCACCGAGTTGGCCATCCTCTATTCCAAGTTCAAACCACAGAAGATGAGGGAGCATCTGGAACTCTTCTGGTCCAGAGTCAATATTCCCAAGGTGAAGTTGCTTAGACTATTTAATAAAAATCCATTTCATCTCTTTGTGTGTCCATTTCTACACAATTTAAAAAAAGAATAAACTTTTAAAAATCCTCTTAAACAAAATGCAGTGTTACATAAAGGCTTGAAGCGCACATAACGCATATTAATGCTGTTGTCCCTCTATTTAGGTCTTGAGGGCAGCAGAACAGGCTCATCTGTGGGCTGAGCTGGTCTTCCTTTATGACAAGTATGAAGAATACGATAATGCTATCATCACCATGATGAACCACCCTGCCGATGCCTGGAAGGAGAGCCAGTTCAAAGACATTGTTACTAAGGTACTGTGGTTGCTCCTGATTTGTTATATGGAGGATGCAGGAAACATTTAATACCTGAGATGCATTTTTACAGCAACTCTCATAATCTGTTTTGGGTTTTTTTTTTTTTTTTCTTTTTTTCTCCCCATGTTTGTTGTATTTTTAGGTGGCTAATGTGGAGCTGTATTACAGAGCCATCCAGTTCTATCTGGAATTCAAGCCTCTGTTACTGAACGATTTGCTTATCGTCCTGTCCCCAAGACTCGATCACACACGTGCTGTTAACTTCTTCTCTAAGGTATTTTGTGTTGCTTTTTTTTATTTGGAAGTTGTTTTTGTTTTTTACAGATGTGTCCTGATGATTTTTTTTTTTTTTTTATTTTATTTTGCTCATCCTGTTTGCTCACCCTATCCAATCTTTCAGGTTAAACAGCTGTCTCTGGTTAAACCATACCTGCGATCTGTACAGAACCACAACAACAAATCGGTTAACGAAGCACTAAATAATCTCTTCATAATAGAGGAGGACTACCAGGTAGGAGGTCTAGAGCGCTTTCTATACATAACCAGTAATTACTGTGTTCGTCTAGGGGTTAGAATTTAAACCTTTTTGTTTTTCTTGTCGGTCTCGTGTCACACAGGCTCTGCGCACATCCATCGATGCCTACGACAACTTCGATAACATATCTCTGGCCCAGAGCCTGGAGAAGCATGAACTCATTGAGTTCAGGAGAATTGCTGCCTACCTGTTCAAAGGCAACAACCGTTGGAAGCAAAGTGTGGAGCTCTGCAAGAAGGATAAACTCTACAAGGTTTACATTACATAGTTATTTATATTTTGGGTGACCGAGCTAACTCTATTTAAGCCCTCAGACTTGAGGGATATGTAATCCTGTCAGCCAAAATCATCGTTTTAGGTGTGAGAGAAGTTTTCAGACCAAGTGTTTTGTGTTGGTTTAGACACCAGAGCATTTTCCAGCAGATATATAGGCTAGTGTGAGCAGTGTATACTGAGCTGCCAGTAGAAGAAAAAAAATACATCATCTTCCTGAAACACTTAAACTGTTTTTTTTTTTGTATATATTTAAAAAAAAAAAAAACCCTGGACAAAGTTTTATTGATGGTGTTTTAAGTCTGTAACTTAGTGAACCAGCGTTAATGTATTCAAAGCTCTTTTTATACCGCTCTGTATAAGGGCGTCTGTCAAATCCCGTACATGTATATTTTGGCCAAGGTATGATCATAGTGAATTTAATACAAAGCACTCAAGCGGTTTGCATCCAATCAAAACTTTTTCCCAGCAGTGCAGAGAAGTCATAAGGCTAGAGTTTTATCTCCTTAGACGTTTAAAGGCTGGTTAAAGGAGATTTTAACAATGGGAGCTTCTCACTGTTGTCATTTTGCTATCTGTCTACTCAGTACTTGTGTTGCCTGTAGATTAGCATCAACCTTGTAAACCTGAAGCCAGGAGAAAACAAGAGTGCTGTGGCTTCTGTCTTCTGGGAGGAAAACCAAAACGGAGGAACTGTTTATACAGCGTTGATTTTATTAGCTGTACAAGTTGAATCACAAAAGGATCACGCCCGGATGTCCCGTGAACGACTGAGTTGTGTAGTGTGAACTTACCTGAGCGATGTGTGTGTGTGTACCTTGCAGGATGCCATGCAGTACGCATCAGAGTCAAAGGACACAGAGCTGGCTGAGGAACTGCTGCAGTGGTTCCTACAGGAGGAGAAGAAGGAGTGCTTCGCCGCCTGTCTCTTCACTTGCTATGACCTCCTGCGGCCCGACGTGGTGCTGGAGACGGCCTGGAGGCACAACATCATGGACTTCTCCATGCCCTACTTCATCCAGGTCATGAGGGAGTACCTCAGCAAGGTGAGCCACTACATCTGCAGCTCAGTGTCACATAACCACAATGTGTAGTGTGGACGTACACTGAGCATGTGATCCAAAAGCACTCAAGCTGGGGGTCAGTAGTATAAACCTGTTTTTAATGTGGCATAAAAATGGCACACCATGATCGATAGATTTCATTTCTTTCATTTACTAATTTATCATTGCAATTACAACATCTCCTCACTTCCTAAAAACCAAACTGTCATTTTGGTGTGTTTTGAGGCTTTTGACTCTTCAGAGCCATATTACACCTTCTTTAGCACACACTTTAAAAAACGCTCGATTACTTTCATTTAAAAAGCGACATTTAAAACGGTCTGTTTAAACACCGCAACATAGTTGACATCAGGTATGCTGTAGTGAACTTCTACAAAAGTCCACTGTGAGATTTCAGGAATTTTGTGTAGTTATGTATGAAACGTCATTTTATTTCATACTTTCCGTGATTATTTTTTTTTCTCCTGCTAAATATCTGGTGACACTGCTGCTGATTTTCTGCAATTGTTCTCTTCTTGCATTTTCAATGCTGGTCTGTTGAATCTGCTTTATTTTCTTAAGCTGCTACTCTTAAATTCCCTTTCAGGTTGATGCAATTAAGGAAAAGGTGAAGGCTGCCTCTTATTCCCTTTTAACCTGTGTAGTTTTGGAGGACTGAAACTTCGGGAAACTGCATGAGTTTTCTTCCGCTCCCCTCCCCTCCCATATCACACTGCTGCTTTTAAAACACACCTTGACTAGACTTTCCTCCAAGTTTCCTCTAGAGTACTGACCCTATGTCGAGCAGATGCTGCAGTAGCAAGCAAGCTTTCTGACCTGTAGATGAAGAGCTATCATTAACATCACCGAACTGCAGTCTGCGATTGGCTCCTCATACAGCCGCCATTTATCTATGCGTCAGTGGCGTATCGGTCTCTATACACCGAGGTAAAATCTCGTTCCCTCTCCAATCGGCTTTGCTTAAAATTCCTCCACTAATCCGGGTGTAGACTGCAAAGCAGGTGATTTTAGGTGTGAGGAAACCCTGGAAGAAGTGACCACATTTTCAGGATCCTTTTAGGCATTACTATGAAATCTCAAATCCTCATTAACGAGAAAGTGTGGTCCTTCAGTAGCGTATGCTGTGGAGATTTTACACGCATGTTGTTTCACATCATCAGTAGCACCTTCTGAGACGTTAGGGAACATGGCTGTTGGCTGTGCCTGCGTTTGGAAGCCGTGAATGGCTGTATGACTCCATCTCACCCTGTCACTCCTTCACTCTTCTACTTTGCCTCTATTTCATGCACAACTCTTGTAACTAAACAAATAACAGCTACTTCTCTGGCATGATCCCTCCCTCTTTTCTTCAGTGAAAAATCTGACTTTGCTGATCTCTTTCAAGCCTGCTCAACAACATACCCATCGAACGTAGTGTCAACACCAGTTGTATGTAGAGAACTGAACCCATCATGAAGCATGCACTCATCCTAAGCAGCGGCAACCCTTGATTTCTTGTGCTGTACTGTCAAGGTCTCCTGTCAAGGGTTTCCTACGTAACTTTTTATATGCAACGATATGACCGTTCATTATTTATTTAAGAGTCGTAAGTTTCCTTTTTTATTTATTTATTTACTTATTTATTTTTTCCTAATATAACTTCCAACTGATGATAATTACAGGTCTTTGGAGCCCCTGTTCTTACACCAAATGTGGGTTAATGTCAGATACACTTTACCTCACCTATCTATCATCAGCCAGCTCTGTTTAGGTGACGGGGTTCTGTTTTCTACATATGCACAGTTTATTTAAATGAATTGCTCAGTGGCTGATTGGAGGGACCATCAAACCAAGCTAAAGTCAGATGTTTTGTATTGCATTTTGCACCTTGTAAACTCAAACCTCTATACCATTTCATGTCATGGTTTGGGCAAGCACAGAAATGAGTGAGAGCGATTGATTGATTCTTCAGTATGCTCGCCAGCAGTTCCAGACTGTTGTGGAAGGAGCTTGGTTTGTGCTCTTGCACTCTGCATTAAAAGCATTTGCTTGGCTTTGAGCATCTGCCATGAATGGTCCCGTCCATCAGTCATTGTCTTTATTGACAAGGAAGGCCAGACAGTTGTGTTTCATGTTCTTACCACAGGGTGGCAGCCTATGTCTCAATTCTCTCTCTCTTTCTCTCTCTCTCTCTCTCTCTCCCCACTTCTCAGGTTGATAAGCTGGATGCATCCGAGTCTTTGAGGAAAGAGGAGGAGCAAGCCACCGAGGCACAACCCATTGTTTATGGTACGACTTCCCTCTATTCTTTCGTTGCTCAGTATTCCCATGGTAGTCACATGGCACCATTCCCAAGCGATTAATCTTTTGAATGAACGGTGTAAATGCAAGCCATTTATGTTTTTAGACAATAATATGAAAATGAAAAGAAAAAGAAAAAAAAAATATATATATTTTTTTTAAACAGAAAAACATCTCCCTTTTAACACTTTTCCATTTATAGATTTGATAAAATAGAACATGATCTAACTGCTTCATATATTTGACCTGGGTGGAAGAATAGTTCCAAAAGGGTTCCTATATACAATTTATTTATTTATTTTCCCCTTTCCTTTCCTTCATCCTCTCACCACCTGCTACATGTTCTGCATGCAAACTGAGGATGTGGTTTTATTTGTAGGATGTACTTTTACTAGGTGTGTTTAGTTTTGCTTTACATGTGCTAGACAATCCTTCCAGAATATTGAAAGCAAAGTGATTAATCTAAATCTGAGCAAGATACAATGTAGTGCAGCACAAAACCTGTTTAATATCCCAGAATACCAGTCAACTGAACATGTGAAAGTGAGGACGCATGCAAGATTCACTTAACATCTTTTGTTTACCAACACTACTTTGTGTTTTATTACTGAGGGAGTGTTCATAATGCTTTAGCACCAGAGACCTTCAGAACATCGAACATGCAGCGGTTTCCACCATATTAAAGAATGCCATCTGATTATACTTTTCTATTTGGGGAAATTAGATGTCAATTTTTATTTAGCTTAGTTAATTGGGCATCAAGGTATAAACGTATTGTGTTGCTGAACAGACCCCTAGAGCTTTCGCGTATTGGGGTGAATTAGATACTACTGTGTGTTTTTATTTATTTACAATCACACCCTTCGGTCTCCCTCAGATGAGGATGGGTTCTCGTTTGAGTCTAGGGTTCGAAATTCCCCTAAGAGAGAAATTCAAAATATAGTTTAACACACATGGTTGACTGACACTGCGACCTCAAAAAGTTTCAGCTACAGTATATGAAAAGATTTAAACCCAAGATATTTTTTTGTTACTTAGATTATTGTGTTAAACCTGTGTTACAGGCACACCCCAGCTGATGCTCACTGCAGGCCCAAGCGTCCCTGTTCCTCCTCAGCAGCCTTACGGCTATGGCTACACCGCCCCCGCTGGTTACGGCCAGCCAGCGCAGCCCGGCTTTGGCTACGGCATGTAGAGTCGTCCCCGCCTGCGTTTCTCATCGTCCGTCTTTTTTTTTCTTTCAGTTCCTCCCCCTGCTCATTGTGCTTTATTCACAGAAGTGTTGCAAAATCAGACTTGTGCATTTTAAATGATTCTCTATAAAAATGCATTGAAGGACTTCCTTTTTATTTGAGTTATTAAAGAAAGTAATTCCTTTTTATGTTACATTCCATATTCAAGCCTACTTATATAACAGATTTTGTGTCCTTATATTGATTATTATTATTATTTTTTTTTTTTAAGTGGGGGAATTGGTGACTTATGTAAGTGAAATTTTGAGAACAGCAATTAACCTTATTAACACATGTTGTGAAGCATCTGATTTGCACTCTATCATGAGAGGGAAAAAAAACTAATGTAGAATCTCCTAATTTTGATGTGCTGTATGTGAACGCTTACACTGTCTGTATAATGCACTTCATTATTGTATATTCTGGAAAAAAAGTAAAAAAAAAAAAAATATTTGAAGCATATGCATCCATTTAGCAACACTAAGTAATAATCAGATATTCTACACAGGTATGTAGCTGTATGGAATTTTATGTGCATACAGACCTATGATTATAGAAAGCAATTTTAATCCCTTAACATGAAACCGTACTCATCGAGTGTGTCAGCATTGGCCTCCTTTCATTCACTCCATGTGTAACAGGCAAACCCCTGTTGTGTTCTATACAGTGCTCTTGTGTGATTTCCATAAAATGAGCAAGGGATAAAAGATTATTCTTCTGACCTCTGTGTGTGTTTACTCACCATGCATCTTCCCTGTATTTGAGGTTTGTGTATGCCTGGTGTTGTGATGTTCTAGCTTATGTTCTAGCCTTGTTTGGAGTGTACAGAAGAACGGATGTGTCGAGTTGGGTACCACGCTCGTCCTGTAAGTTCCGTAGCGTGCAGTACTCTGCCCACGGAACCAGCAGCTAATAAATTTACAGGATTGTGAACGTTTTTTCGGTGGCTTTGATTGTAAAACTTGCTCACATTAAAGTTGAAAAATCATCTAAACTCTCAATTCTCCATGTGGTCTTATTGTCTTGAAATTATTACTTGCAATGATCTCACACTTTGGAAATAAAGAAAATAAATAAATAATACAAATGTAGGACTCAAGAAAATGAAATAATATTTTTGGTATCTAAAACCGACATAAATTAAACTGGATATTAAGACAAATAAATTGCATGTGCATAGATTATTATATAAAATAAATTCCAGCCTCACGGACTTTTATTTTGTTATAAAATAAAATGCCTGGGACTTTTCCAGGAAATGAGCTACCGGTGTTTGTGTCTTTCATCCACACTGGCAGGAGGACTGAATACCCTGTTTAAAGCAAGTGGAAGCTAAAGGTAGGATTTCTAACACTGTTATGATAAAGATTAAACTCTAAAATAAGTGGTTTTAATTCTCCTTTAGTTTTTACGTGACTGCTATTTATTTCTAGTCTTTTAAAGCTGTTACGTAATAAATACCAATACAGTTAGTAGTGTTAGCATGTTAGCTAGTTAGCTAACTAGCTAGCTGTGTCGAAGCTAACTGACGTGTCACACGGGTGGCTTTAACTGCGACACGTGAATGTTGTGGACGTGTGTTAGTGTAGACGATATTTAAGACTACTGATAGCTTTTAATTGACCTGACGTGTGAGAGCAAGCTGGACGATTTAGCACAGGAAGCCGGTTAGCTTGTATGCTAATGGGAAGCCTCTGTGATGATACAGCTGTGATGGACAGTGTGGAAGCTCAAGGACTCAACAAGCACATTAATGAGCAGGATAGTATACAAACCTGACACACAGTATGTAGTGAGGAACAGTAGAGCTTTTAAATCAATCCCAATCAAGTGTTTAAGTAGTGTTTATCAGTACCCTGGTTAAACACAAACCCATTTCACTATGAGTGTTTATGTGGAAACTTGTGAGTGCACTTTGCTCTTTGCTCTTCTCAGCTGTCTTTTGTAACCTTATCTCTCCTGGGATTAGGGCTGGGTGATAAAACGATAACGATATGTACCGCGATAGACACGTGTTCGACAAACGTACGATATTTTTCATTTATTTATTTTTAATTTTTTTTGCGGGGAAAAAAAAAAGAAATTGTAATTTTTATTACCGTTCTTTTAAGTTCTTGATCGGACATTTTATTCTTCGTTGGAAGAAAACAGAGGTTGCGAAGCATGTTTGGTTGCATTAACAAAGGCACTCGCTCTCTGGTAACCTAGCAACATAGGGAGTTACACTCTAACAGCCAATCATGTAAGAGTATCATGTTTGGTTGCGCCATATCGTGGTCTCGTGCTGGTCTGCTGGATTCCTCTTCAGTAACCGGAGACTGATAAGCAGAAAATAAGCCGAAAATTGTAAATAAAAGACTTTTTCATATTTCTGCAGGTTTTATATTTCAAACAAGATTACTGTAGTGTATCAGGTCTGTTTTTTATATTACAGATGTATCTCAGTCTACCTCAGTTTTATTTATGTTTACAAAACACTTTATTCACCAGAAGGTGAACAGCTAGTGAACTTCCTAGCACTAAACTTGCACTAAATTCTCAGGTTTCTCTATGTTTATATTTAACACTTTGCACTATTTTATTACACTTTATTAAGCATTTCTTACATTTTCTTTCATTTTGCACCTTAAATGTTAAGAGATAATTGTTAAGTGTTCATTGTGACTTTAGACTTATGTTTACATTATAATTAGTTGAGTTTTCCTGGTTGTTGACGTTTCTGTCTTAATAACTGAGGGGATTATGATCAGAGGAAGCTTAAGTTTAAAATAAAAATGTTTAAATGTTATATATTTTTCTCCTGGTCCTTATTTTAAATGGGTCATAAAAAAATATCAATAATTACCAATATCGACCGATATGAAACACTGATATCGTGATACAGTTTTCAGCCGTTGGATCACTGACTCAAACGATGATCGACGTCAACACGTACTCAACAAAGAAGTGAAAAATAAAAAAAATCTGTTTTGTTTCAATTCTCCTCAGGTGTTCGGAGCCATGGCTGAAACTGCAGAAGATTGTGAGTTTCCACAAAGGCGACTCGGAACTAAAGAGAGTCGCAATGGCAATTTTAAAGGTCAGTATAATGGCAAAGAAGATTGACAACCTTGCCATGCTGAAAATTTCCAGTTTTACCGGTCAATCGTCAACTGTAGATACCAGCACTATGTGTAGATAAACAGCCTTGGGTGTATATGTGTGTTTTTCATGTCAATACTGATTTACCGGCTTATCTTTTCCGGTATTTTCCAAGTGACATCCACTTTCTATATGCATTTTTGTTGCACTTTCACTTTCAGCACGTGTACGTGTTCCTTGTTCTCAGCATTTGTTCAGTCGAACCCCTTCAACTTCAATGATTTGCCTTAGCTACCCTCTGAGATCTAAAGCAGACTAACGTAAAAAGTGACTTTTGCTTGTTCAAGAAGGTTCTTTCTTTCTTTTTTCTCATTTTTAGCTTTTGCGCCTGTTTTAATCTACGCAACTTTGCAACCACAAATAAAGATTTCTACTTTATTTGGAAAGCTGCTTCAAACATCATACATCACAGACTTGAGGAAGGCTTTGTCTTTGTTACAGTCTGTGCATGTAAATCCAAACTTTAAATATTCCACTCTGTACTTTACTTACACAACCATTCTTGTGTTTCTCGTGTTTCTTCTACTGACAACGTGTCTCTTCTAAAAGATGAAGCCGCTTTTAGAAACAAAGAATGATTCGTCCAGCTAACGCTGTAATTTATATTTAACTGTAACTGTCTCTTCACATGAACCATGAGTTTTTTAGTAACTCTGACACTTTATGTATTATGTGACAATAGTGTTACACTATTCATTGTTTTAAATAATTTCCTTAAAAAATCTGTCTGTCTGTCTGTCTATCTGTCTGTCTATCTATATGTCTGTCTGTCTGCCTATCTATATATATCTATCTTTGTTTTATTTTTATATATATATATATATATATATATATATATATATATATATATATATATATATATATATATATATATATATATATGTATGTGTGTATATATATATATATATGTATGTGTGTGTGTGTGTGTGTGTGTGTGTGTGTGTGTGTGTGTATATGTATGTATATGCTATATATGTCTATGTCACACAAAGCCACCACAAACCACAGGTTTAGAATCCCTGCTCCGTGTGGTTGTAATGTTGACCCTAGCTGTTGGTTGAAATGCACTGGATGACGTGTGATCTCTCGTGTTCGTATCAGATATGTCAGTCAGAGAACGACGGCAGCAAGAACGAGAAGAGCGTCTCTCTCTGGTGCTGTGGAAAAAGCCTGTCCAGACGCTGCAGTATTCTCTCTTAGAGACACTCATCACTTTAAAGGAGTGGACCTGGAAGTAAGCTCCTTGATCTTGTTGTATTTTTCATGATGTTTGGGAATGTGCAGGGTTAAAGCATAAACCTTAATTTCCTTTATATTTCTCCCTATCTGGTCCATAACTTAAAAGTTTTATTTTTTTTTCCTCCCACAAGAAAATGATTAATAAATATTATTAAATTTTATCATTGTGATGCAAATTCTTAGGATCACGTCATATTTACTACACTACATAGTTAGTTTTTAATGGAATATTTTGATGATTCCAGAAAAAACACACAAAAAAAAAACAAACAAAAAAAAAAACGCAGCATTATGTTGTTGATAATTATTAAACTGACTGAATGGGGATCAGTGGTGTTCACTTACTATAGCTCTCCTTACATTAGGTGAACTTTGATATGTCAGTCTGAAACCCTGCCCCGATCCCACCCCCTTATCACAGAGCAAGCGAGAAAACACAATGCCTGTAGATGACCTACAGCACACAAAGGGCTCTGCATCGGTAACAGCTGATACAAATCCATATTTAAGTAAAAGTTGTAAACTTTTGGTGCTTTTGCTTTCTAACTCTTACTCTCGGACATGTGTCTGTTTTTAACTAAGACTACTGTAATCTGTTAATAGTCAGAAAGCAGAAGTGTACAGACGTGTGTGTGTGTGAGAGAGAGACAGTGATCAAAATTAGAAAATTAGATTTTTTTTTTTTCTTTCAACTAGAGTGTTAAAGCAGTAAAGATTAGTATTAGGTATAAAGGCTTCTGTTTGGAATGACTTCAGCACATCATTAGTCTCTTCCGTGGTTCAGTGACTGGAGTGGTGATTAAAATTAAATTATACAACGAGCATAATAACAAACACAAAATGCATAAAAATACCCTTCACCACGGTCTTAGTCCACTGCCATTTGTAGATATCAGTGTTGTATAAAGTACTAGAAAGCAATACTTGAGTAAAAGTACAAGTATCATACTAGAAAAAGACTTTGGTGGTAGAATATTACTCAAGTAAAAGTCTTAAAGTATCTGATATTTACTGTACTTAAGTATCAAAAGTCATTTTTTGATATTTAATGTACTTAAGTATTTGAAGTAAAAGTAAAAAGTAAAACTTCAGTGATTTTCGTTGATTTCAGTGATTTCGGCATAAGAGCAGGGGTGGTTCTAGGATTTCATCTTTAGGGGGTTTTAGCCCTCAGTGAGAATTTAAAACAAGAAGAGGTTTATATTATATATTATATGACCACATAGTAAGCCAAAAAGTTATGGTATTATTAAATGGCAAAAGTGGACACCAAAATTTTATGCATGATGTAATGATGCCAGTCTTGAATCAGATCAGTTCATGTATGTGTGCATTCTCTACAAACAGTGTGTCTAATGAATGCAGTCATTAATAAAAAAATATTCACAAGACAAAGACCAAATCAATAAATGTTCTTTTTATTTAGTATTGAATGGATTGTTCGCATTAATATTTTGTTTGTGCTACAACTGTGGTAATAAGAATAGTGAAATTTCACCGCTTTTGGTTGCCGTATTTGCAGCTTTCAGCCGATTAATGTTATAGATAAACGCCTCCAGCTCTGACTGCGCGTGCACGCTGCGTGTCCCTGTGCTTCTCCGTAGAGCGTGCGGACGTGCATAATGCAATCTAGAAGCAGTGATTCGCCAAACCTCCCTTATTGCAGTCGCACACATTTCTTCTGATTTGATTGATGCTTAGTGGAAATGTAGTGGAGTAAAAGTATACATTTTATCTAGGAAATGTAGTGGAGTAAAAGTGAAAGTTGACATAAATTTAAAAAGTATTTGTACTCTGTTACATTACAACACTGGTAGATATTGTGAGTTTCAATAATTGATTGTCCTTCAAGTTCATGGCTTTTTTTCTTTAAAAAAATTCCTTCTTTTTTTGCTTCTTTGCATCATTTGACCGCTTATCGTTACATATTATGCAGAGAGTGCATCAAAATCACCTTTAGGAATAAACCCGTATTTTAAGCATGATTCCCGATATCTATCTATTAAATGTAGCTTTCTTTTTCTTGGCAGTCGTAGGCGCTTCTTCTGTCTCATCATTGGGCCTTTTTTCCCGTTGTGAAGTAATTTTCTGTTTCAGTTAACTTGGTGAAGTAATACAACTACTGCATTGGTGCATTAACTGGAAAAATAAACACACACTTTAGAACGTCTGTAGAATGCTTAGTTCTGATTGGTTGACGCGAGTGTGTGAGTGTGTGTGTGTGTGTGTGTGTGTGTGTGTGTGTGTGTGTGTGTGTGTGTGTGTGTGTGTGTCCAAATATTTTGAATTACATTGCATTAATTAGTCTGGCAATTTTTTATATTTCCAGAAAGAAAGTGACCTATTATATAGCCAAAGACTTTTCAGACAAAGACATAATGAAGTGTGTCAGGGATGATCTGCACAAACAGATTCTCCAGAAGGATTGTCAAAACGCGTTATTAACTTATTATTTTATTGACTACCATTTGAGTAAAAAAATAATCATAACAATCATAAAAATAATCATAATATTTCCCTTAATTTTAGTTCCTTAAATATTTAGTTTGTCCCCTTTTTGGTTTTAATGACTGTGCACTTGAGCTGGAATTCCTCAGCATGTCGTCTCCTGGAAAAGATTAGACACGAGGATATTTTGTACAAAGCAGTTAAGCTGGTCAATATCACAAAATTATATATATATATATATAAATAGGGACCTAGAAATAATGTGGAATGTTGAATAATACAATATTATCCAAATACACACACACACACACACAATATTCCACTTGAATTATTTGATATTCGTGATCTTGAGAATTTACTTTCTGTTTTTAGGTTCATCAGTCTGTTAATAATCATTAATGTTTATATAAACAAAATTATTCTCTTTACTTATGGGGGAAAAAAACGGATCCAGAATTTTAATGTGCCAGACTTTTGGACCTGACTGTATATCAACAACTTTTATATTTAGACTCCTGAGCCTGTATTCACGAAGATTCTAAGTCTATTTCTAACTATAAATTTTAACTGCAGAATGATTCAGGACCAATCTGAGTAACTCTGAGAAAGGAAAATATAACACATTTTATCGTAGAGAGGAGGCTGGGCTTAATTGGTTGATTGGTTGTTTAAAAAAAAAAAAAACCAGCACTTTTAAAATCTATTATAATCTATTGTAATCTATTATTACTGGTATTTAAGAATGTAAGATATTTAAGGCTTTATCGTGTAGAGATTACATTCGTGACCGATCATATTAGAGATGCTCTAACATCTGTATGTTACTAATGTAATAAATGTAAACATCTCTGACACAGAGCAGAAATGTCATGGAGACAAATTATATTATTTCTGCCTCTATTTTCAGAGTTTCAGTTAGTGTATCTCTAAATGCCACAGCAGCAGAATGTGTGTGTATATAATGTCATTTCTGCACTGTGTCTGAGATGTTATCTTTAATATAACTGATCACAAAAATAATCCCTACATGATCTAATCTGTATCATCGTATTAACTCTCTATCATTATTAAATATTGTATACAACACATTTCCTCTCCCTCTTCACCTTTCAGCCATTTTCTCCTCTGATAAAGAAACTCTTTAAGCCTCTTAAATATCCTCCTCTTCACTCCTAACACTTTTTGACCTTATGAGCTCTTTTAAGGGTTTAAGATTCTTTGTGAATAACTTTTTCTCTTTACCATGAACTTCTCTTTAATTTTAAGGGGAAACACCCACATTTCTAAGAACTTTCTAAGACTTTTGTCACTAGGTGAAACTTTACACTAAGAAATTTTCATGAATTCGGGCTCTGGTCTCTGATCCCCACTAACACACACACCACACAGAGATGTATATATATATATATATATATATATATATATATATATATATATATATATATATATATATATATATATATATATATATATATATATATAAAATGATGCGAGGAGTGGAAAAGTAGCTAAACATGAACCTCATGCTTGAAAGACAGAACTGTGCATGTTCCACAAATGTATATTTCACTCCCTCGTTTACACAAAATACAATTTTGTAAATGAAACTGCCGTTTTGTTGCAGCAAATGAAATGTCATTTCACTTCCTCAATGAAGATTTCCACGAAACATAACGTCCTCCACCCTTAGACTTCCCCATGGAGAAGAACAAAAGATAACAGTTTTTCCGCTGTTACAAGGCGCCGACACAGGAGGGCACAGAAACGTTTTTTTTTTTCTCTCTCTCTCCTAAGTCTTCTTAGAGAAAACATCACCACGTTAATGATTTTATACATGGACACATGAAATTCTTGTCCAGCTGAGATTCTCGTCAGTATCTCGATGACTCAAAGGACGACTGGTTAAAAGTTTGTAGGATGTTTACGATGACTGGTTTATCCAGTCGTTCCTGAGATATCGAGATACTGACTGATATTGAATCACTTTAAAGACGGTCAAAGTCACAACAAGGTCAAATGTCTGAAATAGTTTTTCGACGTATTCCTTCCTGACTGAAGTAAACTTTAAGGATATTTCACACACATACGAATATGTAATCATAAAAATTATTTTATAATTATTAGCAATAATGGGGGAAACCAAGCCTTGTTTGTGGTAGAGACATCAGGTACTTTTTTTTTATTTTTTTAAACTGTATTTTTGTTTTTTTTTTCCTTTTTTTAACATTTTTTTTTAATATAAATTGTTTATTGTTAGGCTTTATGGGGTTTATGTGATGCTTTGGCTATACCAGTCCTTATACAGGTAGTTTTAATAGAAACAGAGAAACGGTACCATATTTGATTGAACGCATTGACATAAAGCTGTGCTTTATTTCTTTCTTTCTTTTTTGTTATAAATAAAATAGTCGATTCCTTCTGCCCAATCAGATTCGAGAACAGGAGACAATTTGATGGTGAAGTACAGCTCTATAGCTTTTATTTAAATGGGTGCACCAAACTGTTCAAAGGGTTTTCACACTATGCGAGATGAAAAAATAGCAACAAAAAAAATCACACCTGGCAACCCGGAGCATTATAACAGTGAAGTAAAAATTACAGACATTTTTCTCTGAGAATAAAAACAGCAGATGAGTCATATATGAGTCATATGGGATATATGCAATGATCAATGGTTATATGAAGGTGTTCTTAAGATCTCTTTCTGAAAGCTGTGCTAAAAGACGTGCTGCTCTTTTTTCCGTCATTCCTCTGTAAATAGAGTTTAAAAAAAAATAATTAAGAAATACTAAAGTCTATCAGTGTGTGTCCGATTTGTCCAAATTATTTAATAATATATATCTGTTAAATATACTTATTAGGCATGTCACTGAAATATTTCTAATTTTTACATTTTACCTCGTCTTATTTTTTTATACTCTTAATTAATAAGCCCCAGTGACAAATTTTTAACATTTTATAAATAGGATTGTTCATCATTCTGCTTGAGCTGTGAATTAAATCGCTGGTTGTTTTAGATTTGTGTTCTGCGATGGTCAGAAGAATCAGAGGTGTTTAGTGATTATTGAACTTTATTGCATGTTTCTTATTGTTCACTGGGTTTACAAATTCTCCTTCTCTCCTGAAATATAAGACTGGGGTTTTGTTTTTATTCTATTTTATTTTCCGGTTAAATTTAATAATATTTATTTATTTATATTATAATAAAAAATATATTTATTTATATTATTATTATAAAGGTATTTATTTAAATTATTATTATTAATATATATTTATATAAGTGTGTGTGTTTTATTTATTTATATTTATTATTTCTACACCTGGAGTGTTTCAACGAGATTTATGGGATGTGTGGAGTTTCTGTCGGTTCAGAAATGACAGCGACGTTTGAATACATCTGGATTAAATGTAATAGAAATGTACGGCATATATACAGTTATGTTTATGTGTAAACTTTATTTCTCTCTCTCTGTCCATAGGCTCTGGTACAGAAGATATTCAGTGTTTTTCGTGCTAGTGCTTTTTTCAGTCTTCACAGTGGCCTACTCAATAGAAGGATCTCATCAAACGGTGAGATTTTCATATCCTTATCAAACAAGTGCACTTTTTATTCTCCTGTACTTTTAGTTTTGCTTTCTTTATATATGACTTTTATCACGAAAACGTTATCGTACGTGTGATATTTCTTTCTTATCCCAAGCTCTGACTGTCGCTCCAGCTTTAAATCAAATCATACCATACCAACTATAATAACAATCAGAGGTGGACTAAGTACAAAAATCCTGTATTAAAGACAAATTTAAAGACATGCAGATCTTCTGTTTACATTTCTGCTGAAGTTACTATAGTACCTGCTTTTATCTGTACTCAAGTGTCCAAAGTAAAAGTAGAGATTTTTGACACAGCACAGTCTCAGTGCGTCTCTCAGCCCTAAAATCAATATATTTACAGCATTCGGTTGAAGTGCTTTTGAAAACTATATCATTCAAAACATCTATACTGGTTTACATTACTGCTTCCAGTTGAAATTATATGTAATATGTTTAAGTTTAATTAAGAAGAAAATGTTATTCTCTGTAAAACATCTGTGGGGAAAAGGTGAAAGTTTTTTTTTTCTTTATTCTTTTTCTTTTTTCTTTTTTTTTGCCAGTAAGTTGGAATTTAAAATTAAATCAATCCCTCATTGATTTTTTTTCTTTTGATTTCCCTCATTATGTATTTATTTAATACCTTACAGCAACCTAAGTTGAACCAAAGTGCTTCACAGCATTAAAAAAACAATAATAAATAAATAAAATAA
The DNA here is from genome assembly GCF_030014155.1 of Tachysurus vachellii. Lineage (NCBI taxonomy): Eukaryota > Metazoa > Chordata > Actinopteri > Siluriformes > Bagridae > Tachysurus > Tachysurus vachellii. Next base: position 5,962,298 of record NC_083474.1, read on the forward strand.
ATAACAAAAAATAAGTTTCAATAAAATAGCAAAACCAAGACAATGATTATAAACCAAAAGCCATTCTAAATAATTTAAAAAATCCATAGAATCCACCCTTTTTTTTTTAACATAATTTATTTTTTATGTATTATATTTTATTTTAACTATAATGCACAAAATATTTGTGTCTATTGTGTATATACACAAATATTCCAGAGAGAAAGAAAGAGAGAGAGAGAGAGCGAGAGAGAGAGAGATTCTTTTGGGGTGGATTTATTTCTTGTTCAAACTATTTATAAATAAATGATCTACATAATCATGTAGGCTACGCGCTTAATCTTTGCTTCTGGGTTATTAAGTATTTTTAAGTTGAATGACACAAGCGTGAAGTTAAAATATTTCTTGGTTATTTTTCATCTTTTTTATATACGCATCCGGTGACGCGTATTCCCACTCAAATGTGGTGGTTAAAAATAAACTATATTCATGCTTAATTACTGAGGTGAAACACTTCATTATCTCCAACATGCATTGCATAGAAGGAGAGATATTCCGGAGCGTTCTAAGCTTAAGAGTAATGTTTTTAAGATTTTTAATTGTTTTATTTGTTTGTTTGTTTGTTTGTTTTTGTTTGTTTGTTTATTTGCAACTTTTAAACAGGAATTGAAACAATTGAAAGGCATATTGTTTTGAATTGAATTATTTTTCACTTTGAATTTGTGCTGATTTCAAGGATTTTTTTCAGCCTATTTAATTTTCTCCTGCTTATATATTGTTTATAGAATATAGTATCATTTCTATGGCCAACGGAAGTATAGTTCTGCTTCTGGTGCAGGATTTTTAGGAATTTTTTTTTATAGGAATTTTTTTTCCCGCTTTATATTTCTTTATTTAATTTAATTTTAAATTTAATTTGTTACCGAATACCAAGAAAAACGTACCGTTTCCGGTAAATCAGTATAAAATTTGCAAAAAGAAAAAAAAAAAGGAATTATTTATTTATTTATGTTATTAATTCGGAATAACTTGTTTCAGTTTTTTTGTTTGTTTGTTTTGTGTTTTGTTGGACTTCTCAAATAAACTTGAAAGCGTTTCCATGGTGATTTTTTTTTTTTTTTCTTTTCTGTCAGGAGACATTTAGTGTTATTTTCTTTATTTATTTATTTTTGAAGTAGTCTCCAATGTTTGCAGTTTCTCGCTAATATGACAAGCTGCTTTTCTTTATTAACTTTTAAATAGAGGGAGAAAAAAATCGACAGAGAGGCCGGTGAGGGAAAGACTGATAGCCGAGACTGAGAGAAGCAGTGAACTAAACATTACATTTAAAATTCATCCAGATGATAAGTGTCATTTTTAATAAATGAGAAAATGTATGCAAAATAGGTGGTAGAACAAAAGAGGAAGAAAAGGCTTGAGGACTCCTGTAAATACTGTTACAGGAAAATACTTTGTCAACATCAGTGGAAACAGATCACACCACATCATCTTTGAATTATTTTGTTTTTTCTTATCAAAGCAAATTCCTTACACATCACACAATGTATTTATGTACACAAATCTACAGTTCGATCTGCTTGCTTTTAGTCTTTCCTCACTCTAAAAATCAACCTTTTTTTTTTGCTAGCTTTGTACTGTACATTTTGTTCCTCATCATTGACCTTGTTTGTTGAAAGAGAGATTTTGAAATAATCTTTTTTCTTCTTTTTTTTTTCCCCCCTCTTCTGTTTTTAACCCTGCAGTATGTACAGCATTTGGAGAAGCAGATCCTTTGGTGTTCCTACTGGGTAGGCTTGGGGATTTTGTCGTCAGTAGGCCTCGGCACAGGCCTTCACACTTTCCTTCTTTACCTGGTAAGATAAGCAGAAATTAAAAAATAAAAAACATGCCAAATGATCAAAATGTTAAAATTGGTTTTAGATTATATTTTTTTTTGGTTTAGGCATATTGACAAAACTAAGTGTGGATTTTTCTGATGAATTTCAGCCAGAGACCTAACTAACTAAATGATGCGTCACAGGCAAATATGGAAGTTCCCCATATCAACTGTCAGCTTGTCCAAAAATAGAGCTAAAGTGCCTCATGTCAGTGTGGCTTTTTTTTTTTTTTTTAACAGCATGTAGTGAAACCTCATTGTCAGATTTGACCTTTCTTTCTCTTTCTCTCTCTCTCTCTGCTCTGTCTTTCTCTCTCTCTCTCTGTCTCTCTTCCTCCCTTCCTTTCTTGAATCTTATTTAGAATACACACTTTTTTTTAAACAGCTAGATACGAAATGATCGATAGCACTGTTTCAGTACAAGTTTCTCAGGCTGCGCTTCTCACGGTGTGTCGTGCCTTATGATGGAATGACGTACTCATCAGCACTGAATCAGACTCATCAGACTTCTGGTCAGCTCTGATGAAGTCATCACCGACACAGTAATGACTCGAGCTTTCTGACAAACAGGGATGTGAAACTGCTAGTGTGGTGTGGTTTTTCAGTCTAGCCCATCAGACAAGAACACAGTGTTTTCCTTGCCTCTGAATTTGACCAAATCGGTTTGTGCTGCGGGCCTTTAATACTAGGAGCTGGAAAAGTTTGCTCTCTCACATTACCGGATGAACGTGTCGCTGTTTAAACATGAGGCAGCAGGCTAATAAAAAAAAAGAAAGAAGAACAGCTGAAGATTAAGCATCTGTAATATTTCTGCTGAGTGTGTAATAGCCTGTGCATGTTTTTAGGATTTGAGCACAAACACTTGTTCATGTAGCAGAGCAAAGTGACCTCATGCCTCATGTCTGGGAAAGCAAAGTTATTTTAACTCTCCCAAGTGTTTGGTGTCACCTGATCCGGCTCTTCCAACTCGTCTGCGTCATCACCCCATGGTGAGATCATCTTCGACCTGTGACTTGATCTGAGGCTCTCTTGACTCCGTAGCCGAAGCTGCGCTGACCACACGCATTCCTCAGCTTTAGCAGGCATCTGAAGCGCGAGTGTCTGAGGACCAACAGCATGCCTGAGTGGCTTATCCTGTTCCAACAAAGTTCGCTGCCACATATTTCCTCCAGTTTTCCTGAAATTCTTTAGCTTTGTTCTAATAGCACCCACACCCTCTTATATGGAGGTGTCAAGCTGACAAGTGAAACCGGAAGAGAAGTGGAAAAAAAAAAATTGCTCGTCATTCCAACCAATCCCCGATAAGCCGCCTGATCAAAAATGACTAACTGATTAAACAGGTGAAAGAAAACCTGAGCCGTTACTCAATCTTTTAGATAAGATCAGACAGCCTTGCTTTATTAGATCTAATAGTGACTAACCCACTGACTACTACTGCGCAAATGAACGTAAAAAGAGAGGAGATTAAGACCTTTTACTAATCCCCTGTAGGGGAAATTCAAGAAGGTTTGTTCTGACTTTTACAGATCTGCCTTTGAAAATTTCAAAAGCGTAAACTGAAATGCGAATACAAAGTCAGGAGGGAACATATCAGAACTGTAAAACACCCCAAATGAATTGGTAGTTAGATGATTGAAGTTGCTTTATATGAGAGCATGTTGGGTAAATCATGGGACAACGTGAAAATAGGGTCAATTTTGACTGTTGACCAATAAAATGTATTGAATTACTTAAAAAAAAAAAAAAAAAAAGGTGAAACAATTCAGAAATAAAAGGTACAGATTGCTGCCTGGTCACATGCCTGAAATGACTTGACCAAAAAAATTGGTAGCTAATGTAAAGTTGTAATGTAATGTAAACTTTTCACTACTAGTTTAAAAGAAAAAACACACAAAAAACCCCACAATCTTAAACCTAGTGAACCAGTGTTATTGTATTTATTGATAGAGACTTCAAAGCACTTTTGTACATCATCCTGGATAAGGGTTTCTGCCAGATGCCATGAATGTAGTTTGTAGTCTGTATTAATAAGATAAAAGAGACCTTTATTACAGACCAAGGAAACCGATTGAGTTCCTCTTCTCGCAAAAAATGTTTGAGCCCTCGACCAAAAATAATCGCTGAGACGTCAGAGTTGTGTCGGTGAATCCAATCTAAATGATATTACTAAAAAATATTTATAAAATAAAATAAATAAATTGCTCATGTGCAAGAGAGCAGGAAGGTTATATGACTCTTTTACACCGAACGTCATTTCCTCTATTCGTCTTTATCAGGAAATAAAGGAAATAGGATGATGTTTCCCCTTATACCTGTGTGTTCACACTCACTCATGTACAACACTCTACCATCAGTCAGCTCATCCGTCAGCTGGCGTGTGAGATTTGGACGTCACGTATTCCGTAGTTTCAGAATTGAGGTGCTTTTATAAAAGTTATAAGTTTGTTAAATCTTCCAGGAAGCTAAGAATAATAATAAAAAAAAAAATCCTGGATCCGAAAGCTACTTGTTCCAGACACCAAGGCTACTGTTTAGTCCACTGTGAAATGTGGAGTTTTATTCCCCTCTTTTTCTTTTTAATTTGAGGTCTCATTTTGTTTGGTTTGGATGTTTTATTGCACCTCACATGCAAGTGATTCTGCAACTATTCAGTAGTTTCTTTGTCTGATGCACTTCCATTTCTGAAGAATGGATTTTCTTAATGGTTGGTCACGGTTCCTCAAAACACTTTCTGTTCCCTTCTCTAGCCGTGTAAAACGTCAGTAACCTTGACCCTTAACTGCTAACGGCAAACTGTTTGTCCGTTCGAGCCTGTCTGAACTTTTCAGCTCATAAATAAGTCTAAGTAAAAGTAACCGTTAATGTAGAAGTGGTTCCTAATATTTAGGCTATTAAATAAACATGTACAAAACAGTTCATCCAGAAACCAAGATTTCAGTCAATTGTATGTTTTAAAATGGTTGTCTTGAGCTTATTAAATGGTAAGTGGGGCCCCAGCTGGGGGTGGTCTCCTCACGGTGGGGTCGGATCAGTCTGACCAGTGTGTCATGAGTTTGCAATGCGTTTGAACCGTGGTGGCTTTGTATATGAAACGCTCCCCTACCAAGATTCCCCAAACACACACACACAAACACACACACACACTCTTTACTGGACATCACAGACTTAATATAGCATTTTTTTGTCTTGGTTGATTGTTTAGTCTACTGGTTAAATACTTTTGTGAGCAATGCATTACCTTTTACTTCCCATGTCTGCGAGTGCCATGGCCATGCCAAGTACATTGCGTGAGTCTGAGTTTAATAAAAGACAGTATGTCTATGGGAAGTGTTGTCTTCTTAGAGAGGTTACAGTGCTGGTGATGCATCATAAAAGCCAGTTGTTATGATTGGTGCTCTAGTCTGATTAATGTGCTGGAGACTTGTACCTCAGACTTCTCCCCCCTATTATCTTCACATCTTAATAAAGTCTATTGCTTTTATCTCGGTTGATGTGCACATTTTTTTGTACAAGAGCAAAGAACAGGAAAAGGCTTACAGTCATGATTCTTATCTATGCAGGGCCCACACATAGCCTCTGTCACACTGGCTGCGTACGAGTGCGGCTCTGTGAACTTCCCCGAGCCGCCATACCCGACTCAGATCGTGTGTCCAGATGAGAAGGGGGTCCAGGACAGCGTGTCCCTCTGGACCATCATGTCTAAGGTCCGGCTAGAAGCCTGCATGTGGGTGAGTGCTACTTGAAAACGTTTAATCACCTTCCGTCTTCTACATTTAGTCCACACTCATCAAAGCTTTCACACATGACTGGAGAAGTTGGAGTGTGTTACAGTGAAATAACATCCAACAGAAACCACATCAAATAAAATGAATCAATTCATTTTAAAAGCACTAAAACACAAAACAGCAAATGAAAAATAAATAAATAAATAAATAAATAAATAAACGGACGAGGCAATAAACTCCTGGGAAAATAAATACATTCCTAAATTGGGTTTAAAATTGTCCATTGAGGGAATGCGATTATAAAGGCGGGTATGATGGCCCATAATCTGCAACACAAAAGGACTGGTCATCTTTAAACCTCAGAACCACTGAATTGTTATAAGCATTTGGATCCTCTGCAGAAGGTCATGGAGAAAAAGAAGAAGAAAGGGTGAAAGGAGGTCAGAGGTATAGCTTGGTGCCATGCTGTGTGGAGACTTAAAATAAAACAAATAATAAAACCTTCAGCTCAATCCTGTATTTGACTGATAGCTTGGGAAACGAGGTCAGGGCAGGAGAGATGCTTTCTCACGTTCTGGTGCCGCCCAGGAGACCAGGAGCTGAATTCAGGACACGGTTGTCTCATGGAAAGGGAATTTCAGTTACAATATGAAATTAAAGCATGAACACCTTTTTATTAAAAAAAAAAAATTAAAAAAAAGTAAATGTTTTTCTTGGTAACTCAAAATGAATTTGGACATATTTTGGGTGGAAAACATTATTTATTTATTTTGCATTAGCTTTGAATATTATTTGATGAGGAACATCAGATTAAAACAATAGAGCTGGTCAATATAATAATTATATTATTTATATAATACACTTTTCTGTCTTTTTTTTTGTAATAAAATTTTTTTTTTTATTTTCACATTCATGAAAGAAGTGATTTGACTTCAAATTATTGTATATTTTATCAATAATTAAATATATTCGCTTCCTTTTCCTTCCGTATTTGCAGACGTTAAATAAAAGTTATTTTCAAATGTAACACAACAATTTTCTGGCAGCCAACCGTAATATTTCTACAGAAAAGTCTTCATATATTGTGGAATGATATTTTTGCCATATGGCCTATGAATGAGAGACAGTGAATGAGAGAATTTACATCAGTCTTTTTTTTTTTTTTTTTTTGGTTTTGTTTTTATTAGTCATTTTTAGACTCATTTTGAATGAATCATTGATTAAAAGTTTGACTTATTCACGTACGTACGTATTACGCAGGGAGCTGGTACAGCTATCGGAGAACTTCCTCCATACTTCATGGCCCGAGCGGCCCGTCTGTCTGGATCTGAACCGGATGATGAGGACTATGAGGAATTTGAAGAGATGCTGGAACAAGCCGAGAGCGCGCAGGTGAGGATTGCGTTCATCATGACACATGCACATTGCACAGTTGCAAACGTGCTCATTGGCTTGTGTGCTAATGTTGTTGTTGTTGCTGTTAATGATATTTTTGAATTTCTCAAAGCAGTAAGCAGCTGCTTTAACTGTATCAGTCGTCCTTTTGCATCATCAAATCAGTCTCTGTATGAGTCACAGGATGTGTTTTGATCATGCTGCAGTGTACAATGAAGCATTTAGCAATAGCAGTGAACTCGGGAACATTGTGGCCTCCTTGCACCTTGGAATTAAGTACTTCTTCAGGCATTCCAGTGCACCCTGTGGACTTTTCTTTTTTTCTAAAGTTTTTTTTCTTTCTCCTCCGGACATGAAGGTGCTAATCCCCCCTTTAGACATCAGGTTATTGGATCCTGTCAGCTTTCTGATAGATCTCGGTGACTACCTCGGTGTTGTGGTTTACTGCTCCTGGTCATGTGACCACTTCTTTGAAAACCCCTCCCTTGACTTCCAGTAAACCCTTTGAGCTGCGGGTGACTCATAATGAGAGCTTCCTTTTAATTATGTGCCGTTAGTGTCTGAGTGGACCTCACGTGGACTATTCCTTTCACCGGCAATGTTTTAATTGCTTAAATGCTTAAAGCAGGATTCAGTGTGGCACCTTTCAGCAAATGCTGTTTCAGCAAAAAATCTCCCTTCTTTCACCAGTGTGCTAGGAGAGTCTAAAATAAACAATTTCATTCAGTCATCTGTTTCAACACACTGTAGTCTGAAAGCAGCTTTTTTTTTTCCATTTCAGTGCTCAACATTGTGCATTTTGCTTCATTCTGCCTGAATAAATTTAGATTTCTGTGTGTGTATGTGTGTATGCATATATATATATACACGTGTGTATGTGTGTGTGTGTGTGTGTATATATATATATATATATATATATATATATATATATATATATATATATATATATATATATATATAATATAAATTTACATTTTATATTTTTCAACATATAAATGGTATTTTGCTCTTTTTAGGACTTTGCAACCAGAGCAAAACTCGCTGTACAAAACATGGTCCAGAAAGTTGGATTCTTGGGAATCCTGGCCTGTGCCTCAGTAAGTGCTTTCTCTTCTTGTTATAAGCTCTGTGAATATTTTATTCATATATACAAACATGTAAATACACAAACACACACCTTACATTCACATCTATGTGATCAGAGGATCAGAACTGGAAGGTCAGTTCCACTGTACACTAAAAACATTTGGGTTTGACATCAGAAGTAGAGAAAGAGACAAAAAAAATTTGGAATGTGCTTTTTTTCTTTCTTTTTTTTTGTAAAAAAAAAAAGAAAAAAAAGAAAGAAACCACAGTTATACCAGACATCAAACATGTTGGCCAAGGAAAACATTGAGAAACGGTGAGAGCCCAGCGGGAAAAACCCCCAAAACATCAACACCAGTGACATCAACACCAACCTTCACAGGGAGAAGGAGTCACAATCCAAAACTTTGAGAGCAGAAGGCCATAGTACACGATGTTAACCATTCATCAACGGCAAGAATCAAAAAGCCAGAGTGAAATTCACAAAAGAAATAAAGAGCTGAGCAACAAATGGTTTGGAACCAAGATTAACCTCTACCCAAGCGATCGGTGATGGAAAAGCCAAAGTGTGGAGGAAGAAAGGATCTGCTCACGATCATGGTTAGTGTCATGGCTTGTGTTTGAATGGAACCTTCTTTAGACTCGCTAATCATTATTGATGATGATGATGATGATGATAAGACATAATGGTAGCAGCAAAGTGAATGAATTCAGAAGTGTACAGTTTATAGAGAAATGCATCCACTCTGACTGGGAGGACGTTTTTTCATGCTGCAAGACAAATTATCCAAATCATTCTGCCAATACAACAAAGGACTTCATCAGTGGAAAAAATGGGAGGGTTCTGGAAACTGGAGAAATCAATCACCAGGTCTTAACCCAACTGAGCAGCATTTCATCCACTGAAGAGAACGCCAAAGAGTGAAACCCCCCGAAACGAACAACTGAAAGGGCTGCGGTACGAGTCTGGAAAAGCGTCGCAGAAGAAGATCGCAACAGATTGTTGATGTCCGGATTGATCCAGTTATTGCAGGGGCATATATGCATCCATATATTTAGTGTTATTTCATTTTTATTTTACAAGTCTATCTGTTCCTGTACGTTTGCTTGTGTAAAAATTGAATGACCTGTATTCTAAATTGGTTTAGAAATCTAGGTATGAAATCTAGTCCTAAAGAAATGATTTCTATTCATCTCCGGTGTCACTCAGATCAGGGCGGGTTTCCTTTTGTCCTTTTGGTTCCTCTCAAGGTTTCTTCCTTATATTGTCTCAGGGAAATTTTTCTGATTTGCTCATTAAGGCCAAATTGCTCATTAAAGCCATATATTGTTGTAATGCTGTTGTGTGACACCTGCTAGTTTTAAAAGCTCTATAGATATCAGATAAAAAATATAAATAATACTAAAAAAAGGGCAATAAAAGATAAAACTCTGATATCGGCCCATATTTATTATTCAGTCTCGAACCCAAAAGGAATTTCCGTCCCAGTACTTTCTGAGGGGAGCGTATACATATTTATGTGTATATACTAACTGGCCGCTTTATTAGAAACACCTGTACTGGTTGCACGTTCATACGGTTAGCCAGTTAACCTGCGTACAAGAGCTTCAGTTAATGTTCATATCAAATGGGGTAAAGATTAATGTAATGTCAGAGTGTTGGATTGTGCTTCATTCAGAAACTGCTGGTCTCTCGGGATTTTTTTTTTACACACAACATTCTCTAGAGTTTACACAGAATGACGCAACCAAAAAAACCCATCCATTGAGCAGCAATTGTGCAGGCGGAAACGTCTTGTTGATGAGCGAGATCAGGAGAGGTTGATAAGACTGATCTGAGCTTACAGGAAATGTAAAGAATCACTCTTTACACCTGTGGTGAGCAAAAAGGGCATCTCAGAATGCACATGTATGTCAAACCTTGAGGCGGATGTGCTGCTGGTGGCTTTTTCGGCATTTGTCAACCAGTAACCGAGTTTACGGTGAGGTAGAAAAGCTCGGCTTACCAAAAACGAGACAGGAAAAAGCTCAGGTAGTCGAAACTTGTGAAGTGCATGATCGAGCAGGTGTTTCTATTAAACTGGCCAGATTGTGTGTGCTTTTTGTATGTACACACAGTTTCCAGAGAAACAGGATGTTCTGGATGAATTTACTTTATCAGCTGTTTAAGCAATGTATCTCCTTGCACAGCTGATTTCTCTGATTATATTGTGTTTCTATGGAACATTTTGTACTAAGCTTAATTTATTTCTGGGTTTTTTTTTTTTTTAATATTTATTGCTAGATATGTTTTCTTAGATATATTTGAAATATTATAGAAATATGATTTTATGTTAAAAAAAAACAATAACAAACTGCTAGTATGTTCACACACGAGCAGTACGGACCCAATTCAGAGATTTACTCGAAGTCCCACAATGCACCATGCAGCCGCTTTCCTTCTGCACCATCAGCAGTGTGACGCCTTACGGTGACGTCAGACTTAACGCAGGGAAAAAAAAATGTGTGATAAGATAGTGAGTTCTATTTAAGGAAGGTGTGAGTTCTGTTTAAGGAAGGTTTACAAAGTAAATACTCATCACTGTTATGACACAAATCTGTTGACAAATCTCCTAATCTGAAGAGTAAAAACAGCTTTTCTCACCGTGGTAATTAGTTAAAAGAGCAGCAGAAAACAAAATAATGCAGAAATTTCTTTAAAAAACTGTAGATCTTAATTTATAAGAAAAGATCGTTATTTATCGAATTTTTAAACTATTTTTTTATTGATATTTTAATACATTTTTAAAAAAATATCTGTTCAATAAAACTGTTTTTGTTAGTCTGTATATTAGATTCACATAATAATAATAATAATAATAATAATAATAATTAGAAGAAGAAGATGATTTTTAAAATTGCAGTCATAGTCAAAGGGGATTTATAAAACTGCAGTCATCTGACACATCGGACATAGTGTATTACATTTTTGGCAATTTAAAGTAAAAATAGATTTATTCATTTTAATAAATACATTTTTACTTTATAAATGAATGATTAATGATTTTTACTTTATATTAAAGCACTGTACAAATCCTCATAATTGGTAAAGCAACATTTTTAAAATCCAGCACATTCTGAGGTCTGGATTGTTTTCTTTTCAAAAAAGTCAAAAATCTACACTAAAGTAAAAGGTTTATTTTGTGTATATATGTGTGTCTGTGTGTTGTGGTGGTATAATAATAATAATAATAATAATAATGATAATACATCCAACAACCATTCTGGTGCATTTTGATGCACCAGAATGGTTGAACTTTATTGGTTTACAAGTAGAAATGTCCAAGAAATCCAGTTATTAATTCTAGGAATTAATGATTTTTTTATTTTTTTATTTCCACAATTAAATATATTAAAGAGCGAAGATGACTGGGTTAGAATTCATACATTTTAACTGTTTGTTTAATTTACTATTATTTATTCATCTTCTTATTTAAATCTGCTGCCAGTCAACAGTTCAATATTATAGTTTAGTTTTAAACTAAAAACATAGTTTAGTTTTTTTTTATTAAATTCCGAAAATTTGAAAACCTGATCAAGGAACAAGTCAAGAAGTATAAAAGAATCGAATAATGTTTACTATTAATTGTGTAGTGAACTGAAAAATAATTAGAAAGAAATTGTAGGAAAATGTTGAAGAAATGATTTGATTTGATTTGGAACTTTGTAAATCTAATTTCACACATAAAAAGATGGAAATTATTTGAATTCAATTATTTTTAATGAAACCCTCATATTTTTGTTTTGTCTGGTTGTGTATTATATATAAAGTTTGAACAGATTTCCTCCCTCGTCAGGTGTGATCGACTTTTAATAAAGCACATTTAGTTCTGCAGAAATGTTTTACTTTAGACTAGTTTTTATTTTAGTTTATTAACTAATAATGATTTAACTTAAAAACAAATCTTCACTTGGAGATTTATAAATATTATGGACTAGATACATATTTAATGCATCTGAAATTGAATATAGTTCATTAGTTAGGATCAGTATTTGAATGAAAGCTCAGCAGTTGGTGTATTTCCCTTAGTGTGTGTGTTAAAATGGATGAAATGAAAAAGTAAAATTGTTTAGCTCCTGAATTTCCCCTCTTTTTTCATTTTCTTTAATTTACTGATTATGAATTTGCTTTTGACTTTTTTTGTATTAATCCATAATTTAGAATACAGACTGTACTGATTCTTTAGGGTTTAACAGCAGATTGTGGAGTTTGTAAATCATTTAAAACTGGCTCAAGTTTAAAGACCTTGCCTGTAAATGCTGTGCATCATAAAGTACCTTCAGTTGATGTAAATGACGATGAAAAATTAAAGATTTTTGCCTTTTATTCTATAATTTGCTTGCACCACTCAGTCATTCATAAATAGGTACAACGAATTCTTTCATTTTGAACATTTTTGTTAGAGACTTTTTTCTCTTTTTTGAATATTTGTTTTGAAAGTTTGAATATCATCCTTCAACATTTATTTTTTTCTTTAGTAAAAAAAAATTAAGCTTTAAAATTGTTTAAAATAATAATAATAATGTAAATGTATCTTTTTGATACATTTGATACATGATTTGCACAAATTTGAGCTTCCACACAAAATTCATGTTGCAAATTTAATCAATGTGATGGTGTATAAATATAGAACAAATAAATCTTAACAAAATATAATATATATAATATAAATTTATATTTCATTTATATATTTATATATATAATATAATATATATAAAAATGTTAAAGAAATCTTTATCAAACCCAATTACATTTTTTCCTGTTTGTTACAGGATGATTCTCGCCGTTTATTTATCTCTGATATCTGAGTCACTATATTATTCACTCATTTTGTCCCAGTTCTGATCGTGAATATTTGATATCTGAATACTTTTCCTCCCTCAGATCCCAAATCCTTTGTTTGACCTGGCTGGGATTACGTGCGGCCATTTTCTGATCCCGTTTTGGACTTTCTTTGGAGCGACACTAATCGGAAAAGCAGTTATCAAGATGCACATTCAGGTACACTGAACACTGACGTGAACTGAGTTTATTTAGATATTTTATTCTGGTTCTTTTTTTAAGTTTTGGTTAATTTCCAAAATCACACATACGACTCTGCATGTAGTTAGCGCATTGTTTTTTTTTTTTTTTTTTTTAGAACAATGGTGTCCATTTAAGCTTTAATAACCACAGAGGTCACAACTGACCATAAAGGAGGTCTGATACTATTCCTAATTTCCATTTAATGACTCAAGTTTGACTGTTGGAAGCAGAATGGCAGGTTTTGTGCTGAGTAACGTCGAGTCTTGAATAGGACGAGAAAATGGACGTCCCTGGAGGTGCATGCGAGTCATCATGGCAGCACTAAGCTTGTGTCAGGCGATGATCTCACTGCTCCTTCTGGGAGCATGTTTCAGCATCTCCTGAAGACAAAGACAGCTTGAAGCATTTCCTTTCCCAGTCATGTTAGTTTGACCCGAATCTTATCACTCACGCTCTTGATTCACTGTGTCTGAAATCCTCTGTGCATCTCGTCTCTTTCCATAGAAACTCTTTGTGATCATAACGTTCAGCAAGCACATAGTGGAGCAGATGGTCTCCCTGATCGGGTGAGTAATAACGCATTCATCGTTCTCTTGGAAAAAATGGTGAAATCATGGAAATCCATGAGTTTGAATCATGTTGGAGTTCCCAAAGTTAGGGATCGGTCTTAACAATACAACAAAGATTAAACCATGTTAAAGAATGTCATTAAAATAGTAACATGTCTACAATATTATTGTATTTGTTTAATACAGTCTTCAGCAGAATGGTGATGAAATAGAATATAGAAAACTTATTTAAAAAATAATTAAAAAAACAAAAAACAGCAGTGAGCCTCTTACAATGGAGTCTAAAGAGGATGAAGAAGCCTTTAGACCTTAGTTCATTTCTCCATGATGAACTTTTAAGCTTCTTTAATTTTATTTTCTTTAATTTTCTTCTGATCTTTTTTTTTCTTTCTTTCATATTGGACTAATTCTGATCCTGAATATCAGCTTGGTACCATTTCTAAAGGTGTAAATGTGTTCTTTTCTTTTTTATTGTATAATAGTTTTGTGTTCTAGCATTCTCCAGAATTAGCATACGAATGAGCAGAAATCAATATATAAATAATAATAATAATAATAATAATAATAATAATAATAAACGGCAGTGAGTCTCTTCCAGTAAAGTCTAAAAAGCATGGAGAAACTTCTAGATCTTGGTACACTCCTTCATACAGAACATTTGAAATGCTCTTAAAAAACTACAGTTGTTATATTATGTCTTAGTCCAGCACTTCAGCTGGGGTTGGGATTGTTCAGTCTTTTCTCTTTGAGAATGCTGTAGACATTATAGTAGAGATATTAAGCTTTGACATATTCCAAAAAGAGATCGAAATATTTTACTAACAAAATAAGACAAGACACAATAATCAGACAAGACACATTTTATGCCATCCTGAAATGAGCGCTATATATAATGTGTCTTAGCTGCCCTGATGTAGAAGGTTAGGACGTGTGTGTGAGTGTGTGTGTTATACAGCAGTATGATGAATACCAGTTTATACACAGTGGTGTGTGTATATGTATGTATGTATGTATGTATGTATGTATGTGTGTGTGTGTGTGTATGTATATGTGTGTGTGTGTGTGTGTGTATGTATATGTGTGTGTATGTATGTATGTATGTGTTTGTGTGTATGTATGTGTTTGTGTGTATGTATATATGTGTGTGTGTGTATGTATGTGTGTGTGTATGTATGTGTGTGTGTGTGTGTGTGTGTGTGAGATTCCTCTGTAAGTTGAAGTAAGGCCAGGAAGACTGAGTGAAAAACCATTATGTTTTACATTTAGAACAGAAATGTCCTACTTTTAAGGTGCTAGTTTTACATTTGTACCTTTTCATAAACACAGGGTGTGTGGGTGTGTATAGTGTATGTATATGTGTGTGTATATATGTGTATATGTGTGTGTGAGATTCCTCTGTAAGTTGAAGTAAGGCCAGGAAGACTGAGTGAAACACCATTATCTGTTTTACATTTAGAAGAGAAATGTCCTACTATTAAGGTGCTAGTTTTACATTTGTACCTTTTTCATAAACACAGGGTGTGTGGGTGTGTGTAGTGTGTGCGTGTGTGTAGTGTGTGTAGTGTGTACCCTGAGTTGTTATAGGTTTGGTTGCCTTATTACACTTATTTTCTTTGCATTGTCTCATCTCATTTCTACACCAGGATGATTTGCTCAGCTTTGTTTCAGTGCTTGAGTTTAACCTCAGTGCAGGAATAAGTCAACAGGATGCCATAGAGAACACTGAGTGACAAAAAAGAGCTTGTTTTGTAATAACTGAAATAATTAAACATATATACTGAGCAAGTCATTATAGACAATCTGGAAATAATGTAAAAATAAAAATAAACCTGGAACCTGATTTTTTTTTTTTTTCTTTTTTTTTTTTTTTCTTTTTTTCTTTTTCTTTTTTTTTCATCATTTGATTAAAGCTGAACTCAATCAACAAAAATTGTAACAAAGAATCAAGCTCTTTTTTTTAGGTTTCTGTCTTTCTGTCTTTTCTTTCTGTCTTTCTTTGTCTTTCTCTCTGTCTTTCTTTCTGTCTCTTTTCTTTCTGCCTGTCTTTCTTTCTGTCTTTGTGCCACCTCCCTCTTTAATTCAGATCACAGATTTGTAAGTAAGGTTCAAATCCAGACACAAGAAGGATCATGTACAAAAAAAAGATTAGATTTTTACAATTATTTTACTTTTTCTAGGTTAATATGGAAATATATTTTGCCTCATGATCATGTAGAAGCACATGAAGAAAGAGCTGGCATCGGTGCACGTGGTCGTGACTCGTGTCGGTAGCATTCAGGTCCGTCAGCGCGAACGATACACACTTATAAGCTTAAAAAAATAACGACTTGCAATACAATGACACATTTCTAAAGTATTACACCCAGCTCGCAAAAAGGTGTGTGTGGAATATTTAGTGCTCTTTCACTCAATCCCTTTGTTCACCATAACTTTCTATGAGATTTCAGCAATCCATAATTTGTCATAATGCTTCTCTACATAAAGTACGCAATGTGGAAATGGTTACAAAAAAAAAGCACCGTTGAATCATGTGTTGATTTAACACAATTTTGTTTAATCTCTACCCTACGGGAGTTTTGGTTCTCATGATGATTAAAGACTGGCTCATTTGTCTGAGGAAAGTCATTCTAATAATTAGGACAACACTTAGCAAATTATCAGGACAGCAAGATGAGAACTTGGCAAAAGGGAGTTCGCCAAACTCGAACCATTTTGTGGTATTCTTTTGTGTAGAAGGTATTTTTTTTATTTTATTTTTTTTGCATGCCGTTCATTTCTCTCTGGTTTTGAGCTGTAGTCTGAATCATCACTCGCAAAGCTTACAATGTTCCTATAGACCAGTTACTCTGATGAGTTAATGTGAAACAGTCTGATTGTGAGGCTCGGCTTCAGTTTGCGGAGGAGAATAAGATAGAAAGCTAGAAGTGGGTTGTATCAGTAACCACAAAAGAGTCAAAATTAGAATAGTCCGTTAGGGTGGTGTTTTTTTTTTTCTTCTCACTTCCTTCAGAGACATCCTGTGTAACTCGGTCATTCACAATTGTGTGTATCACCTAGTAGATATCTCAGTGTAGAGAAGAGAAAAAAAAATCTTTTATTTATTTATTTTTTTTTAATTCAGTTTAATCTGTTGTTGCATGATGGATGAGACTCACACCAGCTCTCAAATCCACAAAGTACTATGTCTTTTAATATACACTAAAATTTCAACATTACATTTAAGACTTCATTTTAAGTCATTATGATCTTTTTTTTCACTTATAATTGTACAAGCTGTGTGTAGTGTATTAGATACGTGTCACTGACCGTCACTCCTTCAAACCTGGGCGGTTCTTCCTACATGTCACTGATGACACAATGTCGACTCACTTCCTGATTAATAGCTCCAGACCAGTTCTAACAGGAACCTCGGTAATATAAGCAAGTGTCGGGAGATCTCTCTCTTCAGTGTGCTGTGCCACCTCACCCAGAGAGCACAGCTAACATTTTAGATGTTTAGTGGACTTTCTACAGCAGTCTAGTGGATCTCAGCCAGGATCCTGTTAATATCGGTAAGTCAGAATTGGCCTAATGTGTGTTTGGATGCATTTACAGGGCCATACCCGGGGTTGGAGTTTCCTTACAGAAGCCTTTCCGGGAATATCTGGAATCTCAGAGAGCTAAGCTTCATCACCCAGCCGGGGATGGCACACCTGCGGTAAGAACCACACACACACACACACACACACACACACGCGCGCGCACGTGTTTCTCTCTTCTTTTTTTTTTTTTTTCTTTTTTCCTTTTTTTTTTAATTTTGCCTCCAGTTCGATATTTAAGGAGCGTTTAAGAGAAAACCTGCTTTAGTACTCAGAAATAATTTCTTTAAACAGACTAAATTTTTCAATCGAAATTCTTCAGCACACTCTACATTTCTGTACCTTACCCGAGACTCTATAAGAGGAAGTCCGAGTGTAACCGAGCTCAGAGTTCATTTATTGCCTCGTACAACAGTCTCATTAGTAACGTCTGCTTGCTTCTTGTGTGCAGGGTGAGAGCTGGCTCTCCTGGGTCTTTGAGAAAGTGGTGCTCGTCATGGTCTGCTATTTCATTTTGTCCATCATAAATTCCATGGCACAAAGCTATGCCAAGCGGCAGCAGCAGAGGAAACACTCGGAGGAGAAAACCAAGTGATAGACTCACATTAAAACATCTCAGGCTCCCATTTTGGAAACTTAGGAGTATTTAACCTGGGAAAGACAGAATGGGCTCTAATCTAACATGTGATTCTGTGTACTGATTTGTTTTATGTTCTCTTTCACCTCCAACTTGTCTGTAGCGTCTAACTATTAAACTCAGATGTTTTGTTTTGTTTTTTTTTAAGTTTGTTTTTTAACCTCTACAGAGATACAGGAGATGATTAGAGACAGTGGATGGTAAATACTTGTTGCAAAGCCTTATGCAACATCGCAGGGTCATGCTTCCATTGAACTAAATACAGTTCTGATAATGTAGAATAATTTATTTTCTTTATGTTTAGCAGTATGAATGGGCAGGGTTGAGAGGTTTGTGATGCATTTTTCTTATACAGGGACAGCAATATCAAAAAAAAAAAAAAAACCTCTGTGGTTTCTTAATTTCCTGCACATTGTGTAAATGATTTGATTTAACATTTTTCTGTGGAAGTCTGAACAGACTTTCTACCATAATGTGATGAAACTGATGCTATTTAAATCTAGTAAATATTTTGATTGAAATCGGCCTCACGTGCCATGCATATAAATTTATCAGCTGCCTCGATTTTTTTTTTTTTCCTTTTCTGTCTTAATAAATTTTATGTCAAGCTAAAACTTGTAGGTCTTTCGTAGACCTTGGATTAATTCTATCAGACATTAAAATCGATGAATGAATCCTTTGCTTACATTTCATCATGTTCTAGCATTTATTCATGGTTTATAAATCTTCTATGCTGCCTGCAGTCCTGAAGATCTTTGCCTGAGCTCGAGAGGTAAGTGTAGATCATAAAACCCATGTTTCTGATTAGTGTGTGTTTGTTCTAGGATTTAAGAAGTGTTTTTGTTTTGTTGTACATTCTTCTCCATAGCTGCTATATAATTTGTTCAACAGTTGACTGTAAGTCATTACACTGATGAGAAAGTGCAGCAGAGGAAGTCTGTTAATGAATAAGTGACTGATGTGAAACAGGTTTAAATTTGCCAGCAGGCTCGTAGAGAAGTCAAGCTGTTTTGCATAATGCACCGTTCGAGGTTCCCTGTACGAGGAGCACCGTGTTCTCACAGTCCCGTCGTGTCAGATAGCTTATCAGACTGGTGTTGGCTCTTAAGTCATAAGGCGACAACAGTCTGTAGGCTGACTGAAAGACTGGGTTTATCACCGCAGAGGAAATGAAAGAGCTTCGGTTGTGCAATAGCCACTTCTGTTCACGCAAACTTGTCGTGACGGTTGGGCTGAGTCTGGATTTCCAAAGAAAAGGAGCCAAAAAAAAGAAAAAAAGCTTAAAGAGGAAACTGAAGACGTTCCACCGTGAGATTTCTTCTTGGCAACAGGATCAGACCTTTCCGTTTTAGAGCTTGTTTTAAACTGATCAATATCAGATTTGATGTGTTTAGAGTGCCAAGGTTTCTACATGTAGCTACAGTTTGAACTTCACTCCTTTTGGATCCGGTGTAGTATGAATCGATGAAGGCAATAAACAAATGAGTCACAGTCTTTGCATAGTGGTGATTTGCATTTTTACTTGTAAGGGGGGGAAAAAAAACTAATTGAGTACTTAAGGGATTGGTACAAAAAGACAAGAACCTGACAAACCTGGACAAGTAGAGACATTCTTTAAGTCTTATTCACTGAATGCCGAGTCATAGTGGTGAATGTTCTGGTGTTACGTTAGATAGAAATGATCATTTTTAAAAAAAGGAGTCTGGACGAGGAGCTGAAAACATACGTTCATTTATTGCTATAAACAGCTTGTAGAAAATAGAGCAAGGATAAACACATCCAGAGTCTTTTACTATACAGTTAACAGGCAGTAATAAAAATATATATATATAAATCTCAATCACCACACAAAAATACCATTTAACATAACGAGCTAGGTTCAAATGTGAGTGTAGCTGGAGATAATCTGTTCCAACATGGTGAAGCTTTCGAGGAAATCGTCTTCTGAAATTCCAAATTTGGTATATTGATGAATATAGGCCCTGTTAAAGAAGAACAAACAAACATTTATGAATAAAGGAAAATTGCTGCCAGAGTCGTATCGAACTCGAAATGTGCTGGTAGTTTGGATACTTTCGTACCTTGAGGCAAACATGTTCCAGGCTTTCTTAACAATATTATCCAGAGGATTTAAAAGTGAC
The DNA here is from genome assembly GCF_030014155.1 of Tachysurus vachellii. Classification (NCBI taxonomy): domain Eukaryota; kingdom Metazoa; phylum Chordata; class Actinopteri; order Siluriformes; family Bagridae; genus Tachysurus; species Tachysurus vachellii. The sequence goes on from NC_083474.1 coordinate 5,982,349, forward strand.
TGGCTGTTGCTGAGTAAAGTGGCCAACTTCTCATAGCCACTGAAGGGCACAGGTGAGTGCCACGTATGGAAAGTGCCATCTTCTGGAAGCCAGGGCACGTAGAGTCCAGGCTCCTTAAATGCTCCTGTTCATCCAAACACATTTGTTCAAGCCTGTAAACCACTTAAACTCATAATGAACAGCACAGTAATGTCAAGTCAAGTCACTTTTAGTGTCACGTCACAGCACATGTGCTTTGGTGAGTGAAATTTTTGGGAGTGTAATCCAGAAATTTCAGAAACGTACAGATGAAAATGTGCAATATGCTCATACATTTAGTCGGTACACATAGTGTACTATTAGACATACTTACAGTAGCACTACATATATGTATATATAAAATACGCTAAGGTGCAACAGATTGTACGGATACAGAAATGTCATGGACGTCAGTGGTTAAACCAATGTCAATGGTTCAGCATACACGACGTTACCCAATGACAATATACTCACCTACGTCGGCTGAAGGAACGTCTTTACCGCGCAGTACGAGAAGATTAGAGACCGATCTGTTAAAACCCGTGTGTGCGTTTCTTGTGCTTTCGGCTCCCTTCGACGGCACACACACTTTCCAATCGATACCTGAACACGACAGCAGAATTATATGTTAACGGTTAGAAAGCCTTTGCCACTGAACGTACTCATGTGTGGGTGTAATTTTAGTTTTTTCACCTTCCTCCATTCTGGCATTGGCGATTAGCATTTGTCTCAGATGCTTGAGCAGTCCGGACCAGGTGTAAGCACTGTAAGCAAGAGATGCCTGAGACATGTGAGGAATGTTCAACACGTTGAGCAGTTTGTGTTCAGGATGACACACCAGTGAGCTCAGCAATTCACCTGGACCGAGCAGACGAACCAGAGGAATCATTTACCCAACACGGTACACTGAAGTGCTCTACGAGCTGCAGTCTGTCTTACAGATTTATCCCTCGATTCTCTTTTGTTACATGTTGATTTGGTTCTTTTCGCTTGCTGCCTTTGTCCCTGTACGTAACACGGTCCGTTTCAAGAGATTAACAGGAAGACGTACAATAGGACATTCATGTGTAGAGTGTCTTGACTCTCATGAGCTGTGTAAAGGGTGTAAAAAAAAAAGCAGCTTGGACAACTGACCCAGGCTTTCTGTACAAAATGTCTTGTTTATCGACTCTATGTACTGAACCTATATAAATGTTAGCAATACTGTACATGTCTGTTAAACAAACTACATTACTGTAATTTACTGTAGTTACGAAATCCTCTTGTTTCTTTTGGAAAACACTAAACTAAGAATATATTTTCCATCAATCTTTAGTAAAATTTTATTTATTTAACTTGCTTCTATTAGTCGAATGATTCTGAATCCAAATATCAAAAATAAATATTAAATGTGTTATAGAAAAGCTCCACCTTTGAATTGAACAATACCGCGCATAATAACAAGAAAACCTACTTTTTATAATTTCAAAGAGAAAAAAAATTAAATACGGTATTAAACAGAATAAAAAAACAAAACAAAGGAATTTTAAAAAAAAGTATTACGTTGCTAATGCAAGGAATATATAATACTAACTTTGTGACTTTTCAAATATTCTTTTCAAAATGACACATTGAGTAAAATGTTAGGAGTGAAAGAAAAAGAAATAATTGTGTTTAGAATCTTGTCACTAGCGACTTTTGTGCCCCGTTTTATGTATGAAATTTAACAGAATAAATATTTTTAATAAAAATGTAATGTTAAATACAAATCACACTTTTTAAACTATATTAAATTGATATTTTAATGTATTATATACACCACATACATATACACACAAATTTAAATGTATATATATATATAATTAAATCAATAGAATAATTTGTTTTTTAATTACGTACGTAATATTGATTTGCAATGCGGGCCAAAGGGTCTGATAGCACTGCTTACTGTTTTTTTTTTTTTTTTTTTTTAAGATTTACAGAGGTTCTTAGTATAGGTGTGAATTATTTTGATAAAGCGTGCTTTGTCCGATGGGAAAAAATAAAAATGGTGTCAAATTTTGAACGACAAATACCCGAGATATAATCGTGTGCAAGATAGATCAAAATGTAATGAACTTGTTTTTAAAGGTTTTCACATTCGTATTCACTGTGTGGTCTCAGACAGATAAACAGATTATTAAATAAACAGCAACAGTCTTCTGGACGCTCAGTACGGTGGACCTTGATGTAGAGGTGTGCAACAAAACTAAAAGATCCCACAGGACCTCAAAAAGTAGTACAGGTGAGTTTTTTTTTTTTTTTTTTTTTAGTGGGTGGAATCAGCTAAAAAGAATAAAGTTAATAAACACGGCCCATATTCATCGTCCGTAGACTAAGGCTCCAATCCCTCTCTATAAAATAACCACAAGTGCAGAAAAATCGGTCAAATTTTAAAAACAGTTCTGCACACACCTCGACCTCTGTGTCCGTTTCCCTGCGTGTGTGTGATGCTGAAAAGCAAGCAGTGAAGCTGTAATAATACCTATAGGGTTTGTGCTGTAGTGAGCAGGCGAGTCTGTGGTGTATGCAGGCTGCAGCACGCTGCCCAGTTGATGAGCGATCACCTTGTTAAGGTCTGACATGGCGATATGCTTGATGTTCATCAGCTGGCTGCAGATTTTGTGCACCGTGTCATTCTCGTGCACCACGAGTGCGTCGGACAGCGTGTACAGACGAGACAGAGTGAGAACCGAATTGTAGTTTTGCACGATAACCTGCAGAGAGAAGAGAACACGAGACAATTTAACAGCATGTTGCTGAAGCCCATCGTACGGGACACTGTAGCTGGGTCCCAAATGACAGACTACACACTGTTTACTTATACTATGTGCTGTACTCTAATGACTAGTGGGAGATTTTAGTATAATTTTAGAAGCGTAGTGTCGTCTTAAACGCCACTATAAAATACACACCGTGGGCCAAATGAAAAGAATTGTAAGATTTGATTCGATTCAGATTTGAATAACGCTTTTAACAATTGACATTGTCTCAAAGCAGCTTTACAGAAGCATAGAAACAATAAAAATTGTAAAGTTTTAAATTAAATGACTTATTATTATCTCTAACGTCTATCCCTAACGAGCAAGCCAGACTCAGAAGGGAACCTCATCCTCATTTGGGTGGACAGAAAATGATGTAAAAGTAAATAATGTCCTTTCTACAACGGTTTATAGTCGATTGTTATTAAGCAACCAGGAGCTCCTGTGGAACTAATAGTTCAGCGTCATTTTGGACTAATTTCTTCTTGCCGAAGTCTTCAAACGTTTGCTGACGAAGCCCCGAGCACGAAGCCGCCCGAGCGTTTGTCGTGTCCGATGGAGTATCTTCGCCGTGCTGAAAATAGTTTCTCATTCAGCATCAGCACCTGGTAGCCCCGCCCCTCTTCTACTACATACACAAAGCTGTGAGAGTTGAGTGCATGAAGTGTCCAACATTTCACACTTTGTTTTTTCGGTTGAATAAGTGCTTCCCCTGGGTACTTGAAGTGCACTTCTTCTTCTTGGACTTTTCGGTTTAAACACACTACTCTCGCTATTTATACTAGAATTGTGTACAAGTAGGGCTGGGCGATATGGCTGAAAACTGTATCACAATATCAGTGTTTCATATCGGTCGATATCGATAATTATATTTTTATTAATTGATATTTTTTATTTATATTTAAATATTTTATATATATATAAAATATTATATATATACACACATATATATACACACATATATACACACATATATATATACATACACACATATATATATATATATATATATATATATACATATATATATACACATAGATATATATATATGTACATATATATATACACATAGAATCAAGTTATAAATCAAGTTTGTGGTATTACCAGTCTTGGCGGGGACGACGGTCCTGCATAATTTGCAGATGACATTGGTCTGACTATGGTCAGACTTATAATATCCAAAACACTGCCATACTGGCGAGCTGACTTCCTCTTTTATTTACAGTTTCCTCACTGCTGCGTTCATTTTCTGCTTATCAGTCGTCGGTTACTGAAGAGGAATCCAGCAGACCAGCACGAGACCACGATATGGCGCAACCAAACATGATACTGTTACACTATTGGCTGTTAGCGTGTCACTCCCTACATTTCTAGGTTACCAGAGAGCGAGTGCCTTTGTTAATGCAACCAAACATGCTTCGCAACCTCTGTTTTCTTCCGACGACAAATAAAAAATATCGAACGTTTTATTGAACACATTTTTTATTGATATCGATCAAGTGACTATCGCGATACATATCGTTATCGTTTTATCGCCCAGCCCTATGTACAAGTATGTGATTTGGGACGCATCATATGACTAGGTTTACCTCTCCTGTTCCATAGGGCCATGTCAGGTGATTAAGAATAAATGAATGCGGATAGGTGTCTCGCAGACTCTGGGTGACGTAGGTGCCCACTCCAGAACCTGTACCGCCTGCCACACTCATCATGGCAAATATTCCTGCAAGGCGATCGCAGCGCTCTGCCTCCCGCCGCACCAGATCTTCCACTGCGTCCTTATGCTGTGGGCCGTGAACACAGTAACTACAGAAGAGTAAAGATACAGACATCATTGCGCTCCGGCTCAAAGGCAGAAGTGATAAACTGATAGCTGGTACGAAAAAAAAGTACACTAACGAAGACACGTGAAGAAAATGAAAAGCATAAACAGAAGAATATACTATAAAAGACTAAAGAGCACAGACTATTAAAAGTGGTAATCTTTACCCGTTTGCCCAGTTGTTTCCAGAGCCTTGTTTCTGACAGAAGTGGGATTTTTCCCCATATCTCCATTTTCCTGAGGCCGACGCCTTTGCTATGGCTTGAGTAATAACTTTAGGCTCCATATCGATAAGAACTGCACGTGCCACCAGCTCTAAACATGAAGCACAAAATACACATTAACTATATATTCAAAGCTTTGTGGACACCTGACCGTAATACCTCAACATGCTTGTCGAAGATCCCCTTCTGGGTTTAGTCTCCTTTTCCTGTTATAATATAATTACCACCACTCTTATTTTGGAGCATGGCTTTGAGAATTTGCATTTTCTAGATCAAAATTAGTGTGTCCCAATTTATTGTAGGCTGAAATGAGTAACTCAGAGGCACATGGATGTTCTGCTATTCCTGCTAGATTTTTGGCGTATGGATTTGTGCACAATTTCAGATCGTTTTTCCCACAACTCTTTGACGATTTTTGTAGCTGCTGCATTTTAGAGAGGTGCAAATGAAATGTGGGTAAATAAATTAGGAAAAAAGGGTCAATAGTACAAATTCTATAAGGAACAATGAATGATGAAAAGAAGTTTGTTTATGGCGACAGTGTGTGAGACTAAACTACGTCGTTCTCTTCCGTTACACGGGTTATTAGGGATTTCACAATGACTAATTAGTCTGAATCAGATCACGGTTCACATGATAAATAGATAATGTGAAAACTGTCATGTGGTCAGGAAGCAAAGTACGGAACCCCAGACTCCCTGTAGGAGGTGATGTGAGTTTGTTGCACTGGAACTGAACAAAACTCGTACTCGGGTCTGCACTTGTACAGGAAGTAAAGTAACCTGCGTTTTTACTTAAAGTAAAATTAAAGCTGATGATGACATTCATTCATTCATTCATTCATTTTCTACCGCTTATCCGAGCTACCTCGGGTCACGGGGAGCCTGTGCCTATCTCAGGCGTCATCGGGCATCAAGGCAGGATACACCCTGGACGGAGTGCCAACCCATCGCAGGGCACACACACACTCTCATTCACTCACGCAATCACACACTACGGACAATTTTTTCCAGATGCAAATCAACCTACCATGCATGTCTTTGGACCGGGGGAGGAAACCGGAGTACCCGGAGGAAACCCCCGGGGCACGGGGAGAACACCGACAATGACATCATTAGTTTAAAAAAAGGTATAGAGCCTTACTGTATATAATAGAACCTCAAGGTGAATCACATTGTTTTCTAAGAGTGTGCTTGTAATGAGACATGATGAGCGTAAATGCACCAGGGTTTAAGATAATATAGAGAGTCTGAGACCAGGCTGGTGTTGCATGGATGCTGGAAACAAATACTCTCAGATTCATACCTCAGCAAACATACCCAGTGTGAAAACCACCAAGGGTGACCCAGTATTTGCGTATGGTTTTACGACACAATAGTATGTGCTTTTTTCTTTGCAAAGAGTACACACTTTTTAGTGCATAGTGTAAGTAGGTAAATTAGGACACAGCGCATGTCTTCATGGGGCTAGTTTGGTGTACATTCACCACAGCAGATGTCCGCACAGAGCTCACATCATCATCAAGGACTCTTCACATCCCAGTCACAAACTGTTTAACTTCCTTTCATCAAGAATGAGATACAGGAACATACATAACAGAACCAGCAGGTTCAGAGACAACTTTTTTCCATCCACCATCACACTACTGAACTCTACACTACACCGTTAGAACACAAAAAAATAATGTTTTTGTTTTATACTCTTCATCCTCTACACATATTGTGCTTTACGTACATCTGCACTATTTTATTTATGTGTATCTTATATAAAATAGTTTATATTTATTCACTGTACAGGGGGCACGGTGGCTTAGTGGTTAGCACGTTCGCCTCACACCTCCAGGGTCGGGGTTTGATTCCCGCCTTGAATGAGTTTGCATGTTCTCCCCGTGCCTCGGGGGTTTCCTCCGGGTACTCCGGTTTCCTTCCCCCGGTCCAAAGACATGCATGGTAGGTTGATTGGCATCTCTGGAAAATTGTCCGTAGTGTGTGATTGCGTGAGTGAATGAGAGTGTGTGTGTGCCCTGTGATGGGTTGGCATTCCGTCCAGGGTGTATCCTGCCTTGATGCCCGATGACACTTGAGATACCGTGACACTGGCTCCCCGTGACCCGAGGTAGTTCGGATAAGCGGTAGAAGATGAATGAATGAATGATGAATGAATTCACTGTACACATATATATATGCAGTACATATGTTTACATATTTATCTGCACTTGTCTATTTGCACAATTGCTACTCTTTGCACTTCTGCTTGATGCCAAACTGCATTTCGTTGCTGTGTACCTGTACTATGAAATGACAATAAAGTTCTATCTATCTATTTATCTACAGTCATGCTGGAACATGTTACTGTAAAGCTACAACACAAAGATATTGTAGAGAATCTTGAGATTTCAAAACAATTTATACAATTGAGGGTTAAGGGCCTTGATCAAGGGCCCAACAGTGGCAGCTTGGTGGACCTGGGATTCAACCTCATGACCTTCTGATCAGTATTCCAACACCTTAACCACTATCACACCTTGTCACAAACAGTTACTACTGAGACTTACCTCCATGTGAGTTCTCCCTGAAGAATCTCTCATCACTGCACTGTTTATATGTTTTTGAATTAGCCCCAATTGAGTCTTCATACACGGTGCTAAACAGTTCAGGTCCAACCTGATTGCCGCACTGCCCTAACTGCACCGTCACAACCGACATGTTCCTACTTACCAAAGCAAACTAGCTACAGCTAGTCAAACTTGGCTTGATTAGCAAACTTAGCAACCAGTGATGAGTCGTTGCGAATGGTTCGACTCTTTGATTCGATTCCTATATGTGAAAATTAAGAGCAAAGTGTCACATACATGAGCCGTTTTCATAGTTTTTTTTTCTTTTCTTTTCTTTTGGTAGATGCAAACAATATATTTAGTACTCGCCGTGTCATTTAATCAGACTGTTACCATGGAAACATCTCAGTTTTTGATTCATTGATTCATCCGCGATTCCCTCATCATTCCTGTAGTAACTGCTCTATCTTGATCACACTTGATCACAACTGCTCTATCTTGATCGACTCATGACCTTTATGTCATTATTGATTCGAAAGCCCTCTATCGCTATTCAAATTAGCGCAAATTCTGCCAGGGTTCAAATAAAATGGCAACGAGTCATTTGGAAGCTGAAAGTTTCGGTTCTTATTGGTAAGCTGATTCAAATGATCTGACTCGATGAAAAGATCCGGAACTACACTTCCCTTATGTAGGTTAGTTAGCTTAGCAAACGCTAGCTGTCTAAGTGACGGACTGAAATAATTCTGAATTCATTTGAATTTCCCCTTTTCCCAGAAAATCGTGTAAAATGGTCAAAACAAAATTCTTCTTCTTTCTGGTTTTATTGGCGGTTGACAAATAACGATATGGTGAATTATCGCCACCTAGTGTTAAGGGGTGTTGATAAGGATAGTGTTACATACATACTGTACATACACATTTACAGCATTTAGCAGACACCCTTATCCAGAACGACTTACATTTTATCTCATTTTTATACAACTGAACAATTGAGGGTTAAGGGACTTGCTCAGGGGCCCAGCAGTGGGAATCGAACTCACAACCTTCTGATTGGTAGCCCTACACCTTAGACCACTGTGGCCGAGCCAGGGCAAAAGGGACTGCCTGGAGGGGGGAAGAAAAGAAAGGAAAAAAGAGGAAAAAAGGTGGAGGGGTAGTAGTGCAAAACAATTCTTTGTAGACTTAAATAAAAGTGAAAGATTAACACACAATGCTTATTTATCCAAACGCATTTTATTCACTAATACACTTTATTTCAACATAAACAATTTGTTTTAACTTATTAACAAGACAAGCATTAATAATAACTATATATATATATATATATATATATATATATATATATATATATATATATATATATATATATATATATATATTATTACTATTTAATTTAATTGCAATTATTATATTATACCTACAATAATCATTATATAAATACTATCATTATAGAGCTTTTCACTTATGATAAAATGATCGCAAAATGATAAAGAACCCTGAGACGAAGTTGCTGGCACTGATGAGTGATGACCCGGCAGAAAGGATGTATAACCCAGAGATATACATCTCTGGCGCTGATGGGTGATGACCCTGCTGATTTGAAAAAAACCAGGCCAGTTAAACCACACAGGATCATGCTTGACAAAAGGCCAGAAAGAAGATTCACATGCCACATGAATCAGGCTGGTGCCAGGTGCAGCTACATCTGCATGTGATACCACAGTCTCAGTTCTAGCATGTTTGCGGTGGTGAATTACTGCCTCACCCTTAAAATTTTCAGGCTCCTGGAACTCCATAACAGCATGTCCATGTTCCACGGGTGCTCTTGGAAGCCCTCTTGGGTTTGGCAGTGAATGCTTTGCCACACTGATCTGCTGGGGAAGCTACACTCCGTGCAGCAAAGTGTCCCGGTCAGTCTCTTTTGTCAGTCAAGCATCCATCCATCCATCCATCCATTTTCTGCAGCCTGACAAAACAAATCCATTTTAGGATAAAACAACTGCACACAATTCTTTTAATTACTTTTTGATATATATGATAAACATTTCTTTTAAATATATATGAGTTTCTCAGGGGGCACGGTGGCTTAGTGGTTAGCACGTTTGCCTCACACCTCCAGCATTGGGGGTTTGATTCCTGCCTCCGCCTTGTGTGTGTGGAGTTTGCATGTTCTCCCCGTGCCTCGGGGGTTTCCTCCGGGTACTCCAGTTTCCTACCTCGGTCCAAAGACATGCATGGTAGGTTGATTGGCATCTCTGGAAAATTGTTCATAGTGTGTGAGTGAATGAGAGTGTGTGTGTGCCCTGTGATGGGTTGGCACTCCGTCCAAGGTGTATCCTGCCTTGATGCCCAATGACGCCTGAGATAGGCACAGGCTCCCCATGACCTGAGGCAGTTCGGATAAGCGGTAGAAAATGAATGAAATGAATGAATGATTTTCTCAATACAATACACTTGTATATATATATATATGTATATAATGTGTGTGTATCTTTATAATACACATATATTTACAATAAAGTGCTCAATAAGTATATATTACATATTTATTTATTATTATTATTGAAGTAAATGTGGGGAACAGAAGCCCAACACATCAAGAAGAGACTTTAGTGTTGTTTATTGTTAATAAACCAACTTGGTCCTGTCCAGCAGTTCTCTGCTGTCTTCAAACAGCTGATTGAGATTTTATTTATAAAGATTCTTCAACAGTCAGTACCCTCGGGATTTTTTTGTAAAATTGTTTCAGCTAAAACTGCTTTATTTTACGTGCAAAATTGCGAGCATAGGATTCGTTTAAATTCCTACCAGTGAAGACACATACACTATATTGCCAAAAGTTCAGGTCTAAAAATCAAGCACGTACAAACATTTGTAAAATAATCAGTCTCTCTTAGGAGCTTAGTGACTTCAAGCTTGGTAACGTTAAAGGTTGGCACCTGTGCAATAAGTCCATTTGTGAAATTTCTGCACTACTAAATATTCCATGGTCAACTGTTAGTACTGTTATTACAAAATTAAAGCAATTGGGAACAACAGTAACTCAGCCACACAGTAGTAGGCCATGTAAAATCACAGAGCAGGGTTAATGCATCCTGAGGCACGCAGTACAAAGAAGAACTTTCTGCAGAGTCAATAGCTACAGATTTTGTGTGTCCTTCAGATTAGCTCAAGAATAGTAGAGAGCTACATGTTATGGGTTTCCATGGCCGAACAGCTGCATCCAAGCCTTATATCACCAAGAGCCATGCAAAGTGTCGTATGCAGTGGTGTAAAGCATGCCACCACTGGACTGTAGACCAGTGGAGACATGTTCACTGGAGTGACAAATCACGGCTCTCTGTCTGGCAAACTGATGGATGAGTCTGGGTATTGTGGTTGCCAGGAGAAAGGTACTTGCCTGATTGCATGTTGCTAAGTGTAAGGTTTGGTGGAAGGAGGATTATGATGTGGGGTTGTTTCTCAGGGGTAGAGCTTGGCCCCTTAGTTCCAGTTTTTGAACAATTTCATGCTCCCAACCTTGTGGGAACAGTTTGGGGATGGCCTCGTCCTGTTCCAACATGACTAAGCCCCAGTGCACTAAGAAAGGTCCATAAAGACTTGGATATCCGGGTACAGACTTCATGGTCAATGTTACAGTCCTCAGATAGAATACTGCCTAAGTACTGAAAGGACAGAACTATTGTAAGTGGGTGGTGTTCTACAGTGAAAACATGAATAGTAGGTGGGCTGGAGCGCCACTGGCATGTCACCTCAGTTTTTATAGTGTTGACTGACAAGACCAATCTGCTTTAGGCCAGGTTTGCAGGTCTTCTTGGCTGTACACAGTCATAAGCATACTGCACTGCTGGAGCCTTTGGATATTAAAAAGGTTTCCATCAAGCTGAAAATCTATAGCGATTCCACTACTGCTTTCCGACTTGCCATTGAAAAGCTTTGTGACACAAAGGAGGAAGAGTACTGGGGCAAACATACACCCTAACCCTGGTGCATACATTCAAAGGTACTGAATCCTGTCCTCATATAGTCACGATGAAGAGTGTGTGATCTTTGCTGTGGATCATGTGCACCCAAATATCCCTTCCATTGGCAGTCACTGCACAAAGTTGCTCACACCGACCTGGGTTGTTTTGTTTCTGTGAGTACATGTATGTGTGTACAACGTATATGATAGTATATGATAACAAATTTATGTTGTGTTATTTGAAATAAAAAACAGTTTTCTTATTTAACCGATAACTTTAGAGTCCTCTTAACCATTTTGTCAGACCTAATGATGTTTTGTCTGACTGACTGTGAAAACACACACACAGAGAAAGAGAGAGAAAACACATACACAGACAGAGAGAGAGTGAGAGAGATACAACACACACATAGAGAAAGAGAGATAGAACACACACACAGAGAGAAAACAGAGAGAGAGAGGAGAGAGTGAAAGAGAGAAAACACAGAGTAAAAAGAGAGAGTGTGTGTAAGAGAGAGAGAGTGTGTGTAAGAGAGAGAGAGTGAGTGTGTGTAAGAGAAAGAGAGTGAGAATGTGTAAGAGAGGGAGAGAGAGTGTGTGGGAGAGAGAGAGTGTGTGTAAGAGAGAGAGAGAGAGTGAGAGTGTGTAAGAGAGGGAGAGAGGGTGTGTGGGAGAGAGAGTGTGTGTAAGAGAGAGAGAGTGAGTGTGTGTAAGAGAAAGAGAGTGAGAATGTGTAAGAGAGGGAGAGAGAGTGTATGGGAGAGAGAGTGTGTGGGAGAGAGAGAGAGAGAGAGTGTGAGAGTGTGTAAGAGAGGGAGAGAGGGTGTGTGGGAGAGAGAGTGTGTGTAAGAGAGAGAGAGTGAGTGTGTGTAAGAGAAAGAGAGTGAGAATGTGTAAGAGAGGGAGAGAGAGTGTGTGGGAGAGAGAGTGTGTGTAAGAGAGTGTGAGAGTGTGTAAGAGAGGGAGAGAGGGTGTGTGGGAGAGAGAGAGTGTGTAAGAGAGAGAGACACACACACAATGTGTGCACTCTATTTTTACTGGAGATACAGTATCATTAGGGTCCTAAAAGGGCGCGTGCGTTTCCCACTCCGCCACGAGGAGGCGTGCTTTATGCGCCGTACTGCACATGCGCAAACCTGAGCTGGTCATGGCGACGGTGCGTTCGCGTCCATGAGGCGGGAAGCACAACCTCTACACTCACGCTGGAAGTGGATTAAACGATCTGAAATAAACCATGGCCGGTGTCTTCGATATCGATCTGGATCAACCGGAGGAAAATGTCTCCGACGACGAGCTCGAGGAGGTAACTGGCTTTTCCTCCTCATACTTTACATGCTTGTTCCAGCCCTGCCAGCTAAGCGGTTAGCTTACATGCTAAGTAGGCCTGCTTTCCCTTAAACACCGAATCAGGGCTTTTTTAGGCCTCAGCTGTGTTTCTCAGTGCAACTGAATATCCGTTTTGCGGTGGTATAAAAAATTAATCCCGCCTCCTGCATTCCGATCAGCCAATCATTTAGCTTGCATCGGGGAAAACCCGTGATGTTCATCTGATCAGCCAATCACAGCGCAGGAGGCGGGATTATTTCCCGAAAACGGGTGGACACTGAACCGCAAAAGCCTGGGCGGAAACAGCTGAGAAGCTAACGTGCTAAGCGCTAACGTATAACGTAAATTCTCATCTAGTAACCTAATTGCTGTAAAGAATGACGGTTTATATGTTAAATATACATAATTACAGACGTCCAAATAGTTTCGTGTCCTTCATCAGTCTTGTCAGAGACATTTTAAGTGCATAGTAATTATGTGTCGTGTTGTGGACTGCTAGCTAGCATGCTAACTGCTAACTGCTACCTGTATAACGGCCCGTTTGATGATGTTTGACCCGTTATGGACATGTACACTACACAGTACACACTTCTCCTGCTGTATATAGTGTATATCTAAAGGAAGGACAGTTGTATATAGAAACAAGAATAAATATAGCTGCGTTATTCTGCACATAATGTCACTTATTCAAGGGTTGAGACAAACTTCATGTAAATCAGACACAGATACTGGCTTAATGATGCAATGAACTGTTTACTTGCTGATTTATTTGAAACCTTTCGTGTATACATTGTTTACACGCATGAACTCAAACATAAATGATATAAACATGAAAAGTTTGGTTCTGAAATCCTACATTTATTAGAATGTTCTTGAAATAATAATAATAATAGCAACAATTTTAATAGTAATAATTATTATAATAGTAGTAGTAATAATAGTAGTAGTAGTAGTAATAATAATAATAATAATTATAATAATCATAATATTTATAATAATAATAACAATAATAATAATAATAATTATAATAATCATAATATTTATAATAATAATAATAATAATAATAATAATAATAATTAATTTTCTACCGCTTATCCGAACTACCTCGGGTCACGGGGAGCCTGTGCCTATCTCAGGTGTCATCGGGCATCAAGGCAGGATACACCCTGGACAGAGTGCCAACCCATCGCAGGGCACACACACACACACTCTCAATCACACACTATGGACAATTTTTCCAGAAATGCCAATCAACCTACCATGCATGTCTTTGGGGGAGGAAACCGGAGTACCCGGAGGAAACCCCCAAGGCACGGGGAGAACATGCAAACTCCACACACACAAGGCGGAGGCGGGAATCGAACCCCCAACCCTGGAGGTGTGAGGCGAACGTGCTAACCACTAAGCCACCGTGCCCCCAATAATAATAATAATAATAATAATCATAATAATAATAATAATCATATTTATACTAATAGTAATAATAATCATGATCATAATAATAAAAATAATCATAATAATAATAAAGTAAATATTCCAATGTCTTACTTTTTACATTCAGGTCTAAGATGTATAGTGTTGAATACAAAAGTTTAGAAAATATGTTGTTAAATTTTAAATGTAAGGTATTTTTTCTTTTAACTGTAAGTGAAATCTGGCACACAAACATAATTCATTAATTTTGTTATAGTAAAATTTTGTTGAAGTAAAAACTGAGAATAATAAACAGAGCTACAGAAGTTTGCATTAATGTTCAGTCACATTTTCAGGTGATTTGTAGGTGATTTACAGCTTTTATTTGTACTAACTTGTGTATATATATCTTAGAGCCTTAAATTGGCTTTTTGTGAGTGTAGGCACTCTGCATGAGACAGATAAAAGGTCAGTTTTTGTCTTTCTAACCAACCACAGTGGAATGCAGACGTTATTTATAGTTGACCAGCAAAGTTCATTTACTGTGTTATTCCTGAAGGTGCAGATTAATGACCTCATGGATCAACGCAGTGGCTTTGAATTGTGAGTATTCTAAATTTTATTTATAATAAATAAAAGTATTCATTCCATTCTGTTTGCTCAGTTCTTTATCTGGACACGTCATGACAAGATGTTTAAAACTGCAGGTTACACAGATAGGAGTTCCTATGTCAGTAGTTTCACACTACTGTGAAATGTCCCAGAATAAATGAATAAATAATAAACTAAATGCTGTCTTCTATCCCTTCACCCCACCTCATGCCAGTAACATGGACGACTGCGAGAAGATTGAGATCTCTGAGGACAGTGTGAATCAAGGCACCGAGAGCATTCGTCCCGAATGCTTCGAGCTGCTACGTGTCTTGGGGAAAGGTGGCTACGGAAAGGTACACATCAACAAGGATTATCTGTTAAAATTTTAAAAAAATGAACTGATTCAGTTCTTTTTATCATGGTATTAAATTTAATCACAATAAAACGCACATTTTTGTTCCAGGTATTCCAAGTTCGGAAGGTGTCCGGTGCTGGGTCAGGAAAAATATTTGCCATGAAAGTCTTGAAAAAGGTTTGCTTTCAAACGTTTAATCAGGCTGTATTACTATTAATGGACATAACGTGACAGCTTTTATTTTGAATTATATGTTATAGATATATTATTATTTTCTTTTTTTCCTTGTGACTTTCTAGGCCATGATCGTCCGCAATGCAAAGGACACGGCCCACACCAAGGCTGAGCGCAACATCCTGGAGGAAGTGAAGCATCCTTTTATTGTCGACCTTATATATGCATTTCAGACTGGCGGCAAGCTTTATCTCATCCTAGAGTACCTAAGTGGTCAGTGACCTCCAGTTCCATCTTTGTTCTTGGGTGGTTTCCACAATAAACATGTTTGCTGTGCTTTGAACCCGAGGGTGTTTGTTCTTGGCTCCCCATAGTGTTGGGCTGTTGATTCACTTGAAACCCCGGTGCATTTGTGCTTATCTTATGTCCACACAAAATCGAGCATTGTGTACATCATTCAATTATTATTATTAGTAGTAGAATTTTGTAGTTATGCTCAATAAAGCTTCTCACTTTTTCTGTGCCCCACAACGTTCCCCTGACTCTCACGGTACACGTATGTGACATCATCCTCGGCTAAAACACACACGTAGGTTACTTTACTTCCTGAACAAGTTCTTCACATTCACAGGAATCTTGTTAGGCAGCGCCGGAGTGTTTACATTCCTTATGATCACGCAAGTATTGGTAATACTGGTTTTACAGATATTTTGGGTCTGACTGATACCAAAATAGAATTGGTTTCTTGATACTATTTGATTTAACGTCTTATGACCTCAGCATTCACGTCTGTTCTGCGTCTTGCTAATTAGAAACGACCTTCCTCCTCCTCCTCCTAAACACCCCCCCCAACTCTTATATCTAAATTTTAAGGCCAAATCGAATAAAAACTTTCCACTAGATTTGCAGAGGTTTTGGTAGCTCTAGGTTTATGTTCACAGCCCCAAGGGATTTACATTGAACAACTTAAGCAAAACTCTATAACAGTCACAGAAAATGTATTCCGACGTTTTAACTTTCGGAGCGTCGGACGTTTTTACTTCTGTCCTTTTTTGTGTATTTGATATACAATTCTTAACTTCAGCATCTGTTTTTTTTTTTTTTTTTTTTTTATACAGGTGGGGAACTTTTCATGCAGCTAGAAAGGGAGGGCATTTTCATGGAAGACACTGCCTGGTAAGGATTTAAAGCTTGAGCTCATTTTTGTTTATAGATCATCACCTTTTCAACAAATTGGACTGTTTTTAGGACCCACACCTTAGGAAGAAGAGCTGCGACGGATAAAATCAATGAATTTGCAATCTTATATTATTCTAATAGCATTTATTATGGTATGCTGTTATTATATTATATAAGATTTTCACTTTCAGACATAGAAAGATCTGATGAGCTCTCTTGATTGGCCAAAATGAAATAAAAATCACCAGAATGATCCTGGAGGCTTTTTACTTGCAGCTTTTACTTGGCAGAAATTTCCATGGCCCTCGGCCACCTGCATCAAAAGGGCATCATCTACAGAGACCTCAAACCTGAGAACATCATGCTCAATAGCCAAGGTAAAACTTCTAGCTGTCGTACTTTATAAGAAGGTTGATTGTAAATGCGAAGCTGGGAAACACTGAGTTGACTTTAGACACGTTTCACTTGTTACAGTAATGAAAATGTTCCTGCCTCTTAAAGGGATTGGAGATTTGCTGCATGCTATTGAGCTGCAAGGGTATCTGTTATGTTGCAGATTAATTATGTTTATTTTTTTTGTCTCGGAAGGCCATGTGAAATTGACTGACTTTGGACTGTGTAAGGAATCCATTCATGACGGGACTGTCACACACACGTTCTGTGGCACAATCGAGTACATGTAAGTCATTTCATTACACAATTTTGCTGCTGCCCCCCAGCCCCAGAATCCACCCCTGCTCCTCCTCCAAAATTAGCAACATAGCCTGCCGAGTTTTTGTGCTGTTTTAGATCACGTCTGTGCTGAACTCAGAGTTTATGATGACCCATTAGTTCCTCAGGAGCTCTCGGCTGCACTATTATAAACTGTTGTAGCATGGACATTATTTACATTTATATTATTTACTGTAGAGTGTCACCCAAATGAGGATGAGGTTCCCTTCTGAGTCTGGTGTCCTTGCAGGGAGTTTTTCCTTGCCGCCGCGGCCACCACCACCGGGTTGTTCATTAGGGCTAGAGATATATATAGTATTTTATATTTTAAGTTAATCTTTTAATTTATCTATAAATTTTTTCCTCTTCTTATTATATATTTATATATTTATTTTTCTCTCTCTTCTGTTTCCATACTTCTGTAAAGCTGCTTTGAGACAATGGGAAATTGTTAAAAACTCTATACAAATAAATTGAATTGAATTGAAATTGCAAGCGCAGGATTCTACATTTAAATTCCATGTGTATGAACTGATTTCCTATGATGGCTGTACTCCTGTTCAGTGCACGTGAATGAAATGAGGGCTTTGGCCGAACGCGTGTCGTGGTGATGCCACACCACACGTCTTGGCTTAAATCTGTGGTCCGTTAGAAACATCACAAGCTCTTCTGTATATCATGGAGTTTACAAATTAATTATCTGTTCATTTATTAATATCTATTAAAGTAATTCTATCTGCTACTCATATTAAGCTTCATGTTAATGTTAAAAGATTTATTTATTTATTTATGTTCAGGATTGGATTTTTCCAATTACAATGTCATAAGCAATTGATTTTTCCAGGACCCATTTCCTACAATAAAGTGTTACACAAGATGTGACACTTTGTTGTAGGGTTGTTCAGTCTTTAAACCTTATATATTCTTTAAATCAATATTTCCAATATATTTGTTTGCTTTTTCTCAATTTCTCAAAAAAATTTTTTTTAAATTTAAAATTTTTGTTTTTATATTTTTCCCCCCAATCAATTCTCTATTTAATTTGACAGAAAGCCAATCTGTTAATATCGAAAGGACCAAAACACCTGAACAGGTCAAATCCAGATTAATTTGTAGCTCATTAACTCACCGATTAGTAGATCTTACACAGTTTTTTAAACGAACGCAGATTTTCCGCACAATTGAGCCAAGACATTACAAGTATTCAGCGAAAAGCTCTCTACCTTTCACCTGTGTTGAACATGAGTATATATACAAGACAGAACATAGTCAAAAATCTGCAAGTCACATCACAAATTTTTGGGGAAAAAAAAAATTCAAGCAGCAAATTCAAGCATTTTTGGCTGCGACAATCACAAAAAATCCTGAAGCAACTGTATTGTGGAAGTTTAATATTGTGTAGAGACGATAACATTTGTTGGATATATCACGCAAGCTTATTGTGAATTATAACAGGAAGCATTATTGATTCCCCCCCCATATTAGGGCTCCAGAGATCCTGACGAGAAACGGACACAATCGTGCCGTCGACTGGTGGAGTCTGGGAGCCCTGATGTACGACATGTTAACTGGGGCGGTGAGTGCAATTTCTGTCTCTTTTGGTGTGTAGTGATTTAGGGATTGTGCTCTAAAACACTCCAAGTGAACTTGTTTTAACCTGTTGATGCAAAGCCAGTTCACGTGTCGCGGAATTTCAAGTGAAATCC
The DNA here is from genome assembly GCF_030014155.1 of Tachysurus vachellii. Lineage (NCBI taxonomy): Eukaryota > Metazoa > Chordata > Actinopteri > Siluriformes > Bagridae > Tachysurus > Tachysurus vachellii. The sequence goes on from NC_083474.1 coordinate 6,001,172, forward strand.
AGTTTTCCATACCGCACATTTCTCATCAGTTTTAAACAAAAGACAGTTTGCTCATCAAACACACAGAGTTCAGTTATCTGTTGTCAGGAAACACGAGTAAAATGTCATTAAAAACAAGAAAAGCGAGTTTTCTTTTTCTCTTTTATTATTTACTGGTAACATTTATTTAGGTTCCTTGGTAGCAATAGTACAGTATTTATATCGATGCCTAAAACATGGTGCACATCATGTCTACATGCTGCCTTTAGTTCTATGCGTATGACACATTAGGATCCTGTTTTCTCAAACTTATACACAATGCATCCCGCTTGGTCTAAGCTGCTGTTGGCCAACCGCGAATACACTACGATCGGTTGCTAGCCAGTTGGTCCTGTAGTACATACTTTGTTAAATATTTTGTTTTTGTGGAAGCTAATACTGTATTAAATTCGTAGCCTCCATTTACTGGGGAAAACCGGAAGAAAACCATCGACAAAATTCTTAAATGCAAACTGAATCTCCCACCCTACCTCACACAAGAAGCCAGGGACCTGCTTAAAAAGGTACGACACCAGGACACCACCCACTATGGTGATATTTATAGTAGGTTTTTTTTTTTTTTTTTCCATCTGGAGCTTGTCCTGTTAGAGTGCCTCATATGTTGACTTTTTTTTTTTAATTAATGTGTCCAGCTGCTTAAAAGAACTGCCTCATCTCGTCTCGGAGCTGGACCCGGAGATGCTGCAGAGGTGCAGGTCAGTACACACTTGCGTCGTGACGCACACACTGCAAAACGAATCCGTGTACACGAGGTGCCGTATGGGGCCACACCAGACAGAGCCATGGGAATCTATTGAACAGTGCTAGACCACCAAAATGTCAATATAGTTAAAGATTTTTCTTTGGTCTGCTGTATACAGGACAATGTTTTTGATCAGGACAAATGATCTTTGGAAGATTTAGTTAGTAAGATGCATCCAGGATAACATCATTTTTATCACAAGTTAATTTAAGGAATCTTATATATAGAGTTATAGAGTGAATTTTAGTGACTGCTTGATTAATATCTGTATTTGCATTGAAATCGCACATGAAGCTGGTGTTATCAATGAGCTTGAATAAAGTTCAGTGGTTAAGATGTCGAACTTTTGAGCAGAATCATATAAGTTTAAATCCCACCACCGGCAACATTACTGTTGCCACTGTTAGGCATTTGAGCAAGGCCTTTAACCCACCTGTCTACCAAACAGCAAAATGAATCTCTGGGGCTTTTTACACCTGGTCACTTCATGCGTTTTCTGTGATCAGATAGCTATCCAATCGTAAAAAGACCAGGTCTAAATGCCCTCCGAAACGTTTTCGAGACGGATATAAATCCGATCATGTAAACCCCTTCAGGAGGTGGTCGGGGACGCATTTCAGATGAAACTGGACAGGTGTAAATGAATGTGGTTGTTCAAGCCACATACGTCATCGCTATACTCCTCCCAAACGGAAGTACGTCACTCGCAGGTGTGAGATTGTGTTATATCCGCTTCCGGTAGCGAGATACCACAAAGCTACGGCAACGCGCTTATCGACGGGTATAGCCTGGTGGAGATGAGTGTCCCTTTTTTATTAACCTGCTTTGCAGGCTAACGCAAAGATAATCAAACCCGGAGATAATTTCCCCGGAAATGAGGTAAAATATATTTGCATTTTGGGCGGGAGTAGAAAGATCGGATCGATATCCGATTCGCCAAGACGCATTTATGTGGCCTAATGTAAATGGAACAGTTTTAACAAATCAGATAGCTATCGGATCAGAGAAAACACATGAAGTGACCAGGTGTAAAAAGGCCCTCTGCTTTTTGGTTTTCTTAGACTCATCCATTTTTCCGACATATTAACTGGGAAGACCTTCTTGCACGGAGCGTCGAGCCGCCTTTCAAGCCTTTCCTGGTGAGTCCTTGTACGCTCGTGTTCCTGCACCTGTTTGTTTGCCAGCTGGCAAAGTTAGATGAACTCTGCTTTTGCTTTCTTAGCAATCCGCTGATGATGTGAGCCAATTTGATTCGAAGTTCACCAGCCAGACTCCTGTAGATAGTCCCGATGACTCCACACTTAGCGAAAGTGCAAATCAGGTCTTCCTGGTAAGGCAGCATTCTTTCTTCATGCACTTATACTTTGACTAAAATGTTAATTTTTTTTTTAACCTATAGTGTTTGTATGTGATATTTTCCTAGGGCTTTACATATGTAGCTCCATCTGTGTTGGAAAACGTGAAGGAGAAATTCTCATTTGAGCCAAAAATCCGATCACCTCGGCGCTTTTTAGGGAGCCCAAGAACGCCAGTGAGGTAATGAGAGTTTAATATGTGTGCGTTGTTGATGCATCTTGTATTATGGATAGCATAGCCCAGGAAGAGTTTATTAATCCATGGTGAGTAATTTCACATTGACAAAAATTGTCGTTAATGCTTTTATAAATTTTGTTTTCAAAAGTTGTGGATTTGTTCATAAGGATTGCATGCAGCATGAAATAGTTTTCATATTTGACTGCGCAAGTGCCTACACATGAAATATGTAAGGAATGAAACAGGACTGGACATGCTGCTAAAGGAAAACCGTTCAACACTGGGTGGTATTTTACAGTGACAGCATGTCCTGATGTGTTTTTTACTCCTCATTTAACCCCACAGTTTGCCAATGATTACGACTTTTACTTTCTCAACGAATGCGTCATGTTTCGTCGACGGCTTTTCTAGTTTCATGTTGTAGCCTTTCTTGTGAAATGAATGCGTGTGTTGGTACAGAGGAACCGCAGTCATTTGTCCTGAAGACCATCGTCGCAGAAATCAAACAAGCCGGCTGCTGCTACTGACCCTCTGCTCTGACCAATCAAACACGAGGACCCAACAGTGCTGTCGTGTATATTATGTTTTATAATTCTGATGTTTTCCTGTCTTCCAGTCCAGTGAAGTTTCCTGGTGACTGTTGGCCTCGATGTCCCAGCATGCCTGGCTCTTCCACGCTTCAGACCGCCTCGGAGCATGCTATGGACGTGTCTACCGCAGATCAAATGGAGATCTCGGCCAGCACCGAAGTCACCGCTCCGCTACCCATCAGACAACCCACGGGCTCGGCCATGGGAGCGTTCAAACAGCAGGCGTACCCCGTTATGGCAAAACGGCCGGAGCATCTACGCATGAACCTATGACATGTAACCTACGACCTAGAGATTTACTACAATTTGCTCTTTCAGCTTCTTTTATATGAATACTAGGGGGAAAATTTCCTACCATCACAGAACTTAGACTGACGTTCACTGATCTGACGAGCATGTGCGCTTCACTAAGTTTTGAGAAACTGCTTCAGTTCCTCACTTCCCAAAAACCTCAGCCCGTACTGTTCTCAGATGCTCGGTGTCGCATCAGATGGATTGTGAATCTTGGATGAACTTTTTTTTTTGTTTTGTTTTGTTTTTTGGAATATGAAACACATGAACAATAATCAAAGGTCTGGCACAGTTTGCTCAGTGTGCAGACTAGGCGACATGGTGCTCCGTGCAAGATGATCAAGTGCTGTTGAGGAATTGCTTCCATGCGGATTTCTTTGTGTTTTTACAGTATTGTTCGGGGAGCCAGAATGACTTTCTGTCTGAATGAAAATTATTGAAATGAGTTTGTAGGGATTCCATCAAGGGTAGCAGAGGATAATAAGCTGGCGTAAAGTCTTATTTTACTTTAAACTGCGTGTACGTCCCTCGGTGATATTTAGATGATGGGTCATTACACAAAAGCCTCAATAAAAAACAAAGACATTTGACTTTTAAATCCTTTTTTTTGTGTTACACGTGGCCAAAAAAATCCTGATCCATATTCACGGATCACACGATTCATTTTTTCCCCTTGAGTTTTAAAAATTGTGCCATATCATTTTCTTATGTGAACATTAACAAAATTTGTATTTTTCTTTCCACAGTTCAAATCATTTAGACTGCACATAGACTCTATAAATGTGACTAAAGGCAAAAAAAAAAAACCTTAATAATATGCAAAAATATTATTCATTTTTTTTTACCAAGACACTGTATGACAATATAAACGGTGTTTTATTTTTTTTAATGTTTATAGGCCTCAAATCTCTTGTGACTCAAGAAATTGGTGCTAAAAAGATGGTTAAACATGATTATTGTATATTTGTGGTAGTTTATAGTTTTTTTTTGTTGAGGAAATGACTTCACCGTTGCATGGAGACACTATTCTATATGGTGTCAACTGAGCAAATCACATACACCAACACATGCTATTCTCTTGAATAAGAATACCGCTAAACTTTCACATTTGTGCAGTTAACCTTTCAGCCAATCACATTGCAGCATCACACTGCATTTAATCACGTAGATCAAGAGCTTCTATTAATGTTCACATCAAGCCTCTGAATGTTGTAATTTGCTGCCGTATTCACACAAGTATCTAGAATTTTAAAACGTCTTGAGTAGAAATGCCAGAAGAAAACGTGCTAACAGGAAGGAGCTACAATAACTCCAATAACTTCTCTTTCCAGTATGTGGTGAGTACATACATAAGTGTGTTTGTGAAGTTCCAGTAAAAGGACTGCTTAATGCTACAGCATACAAATGTGCTTTTGTACATCAACCTTGTGATATCAGTTAGGGGAAGAACTACATTTGGATGTGATGGTCAGACATCCATGTACCTTCGGCCATTTAATATACTTCACCATTGTGACCTTGCAAAGTTTTTGATTTGACTTGACTTTGTTTACCCAAAAAAAATCTCTCTCTCTCGCTCTCTCGCTCCCCCCCCCCCTCCCTCTCCCGTTTAGTTAAAAGCTTTTTCCATGTCAGGACTGAGGTGGATCCAGAACATACAAATAAATAACAGTCCATAAAGGGCGATATTCAGTTGAAACTGTTTTGTTGTTTTTGTTTGTTTTTTTAAAACTAAATTGCCCTGAAATCATATACATCACTGTGATGGGTTGGAACCTTGTTCACAGTGTCTCCTGGCTATTTATACATTTACAGCATTTAGCAGACAGAGTGACTTACATCTTACACCTGAGCAATTGAGGGTTAAGGGCCAATGAACCAATGACTTTACGATCAGTAGTCGAACACCTTAACCACTGAGATGACACATCCCATATTTGTATGATAAGCTACAGAAGATGGATAGATGAATATTGCTCGTTCATGATATTTAGAAAGGGCAAGTCCTCTGTCTAATGTCGGAGATGTTACAAGTTAAATGTTTAGACACATCTTGAACGACAGGTGGAACGCTTACAGATTTTAGTTCAGGAACCTTTAACTGTAAATTTACCTTTACATTTCCAGCATTTAGCAGACACCCTTATCATCCAAAGCGACTTACAATTTTATCTCATGTTATGCATTTGAGGGTTAAGGGCCTGCAGTGGCAAACTGGTGGACGTGGGATTCAAACTCATGACCTTCTGATTGGTAATCCAGCACCATAAACACTAGGCTACCACATCCCGCAATAAAATGTACACTATAAATCTTTAATTAATAAAACTCATTGCTTAAATGTGTAACGTTTATCAGAGCAATAGTGAGTTTAGAGTTATATATTTTATATTTTATTTCAGCTATCAGGTTTACTTCATTATTTATAGCTCAAGTGACTAGTGAAACGATCTCCATTTGATAAAATGATGATTTATTTATTCTCAGTTGTGATTTCCATCTATACGTTATTTATATACAAAATATTTATCTGTCATTGATTCGTTTGTCTTTCCGAATCGATTCTTCTGATTCATTTAAAACGAATCAGAAAAAAACGAATCAGAACGAGTGAGTCACTCATCACTACCGAATCAAAATATTGACATCGGCAGTGATGTAGCATGATCGTAAAACATTAATTTAATCTCCTAAATTGTTGCGCCTGGATTTATCCAGCCAGGTAATGTTTCCTAATCTCTCTATTTAACCTGTTTTTTTTTTTTTTTGTATATTGTGGCAGCTTAAAATCTAGCTATCAAGCTAACGGATCTGGCTAATGACAGATGATAAACAAACCCGCAGGTGTATTTGAGTTTATTCGATTTTTTTCAGACGTTTATTTCCTAATAATTATTAAAAACAAAACTACAACCACTCAAGAATAACTGTAATTAGTTGGTCTTTCGGTGACACTAGACAGACACGGTTGTAGTTTTACTTTTATTTTGATGTAGCCATTGTGCTAGCTTGCTTGCTAGTTAGCTAGATAAGAGTTAGCTGTGTAATTGTGTCAGTTGTATTTGCTTTTGTATTTGACAGTAAACTATGAGCACTTTCTTTGAACACTCGCAACATTTTCAGGCAATTTGATGAAATATCTTATCAGTCAGACCTTTTTGTTGTCACATATGGTGTGTTCTGTTTCCCACCTGTATTGTATATGTAATTGTTTTTAATATATGTGTTTAACAGGAGTCTGCTTTTGCTATGGATCAGCCTGAGCACCTCAGTCCATCTATGATGGCTGTGTCCGAATTCATGGTGCAAAGAAAACTTCTTGTATTTGGCATATTCATGGCTTGGGTTGTCCTTTTCCATTTACTGATCAATGTTTGGCTCCTCTGTGTGTTCACCAGCCTGTTAGTTGTTATAGGTGGGTGGCTTGGCTCCCAGGCTCTCCTTGAGTCTGAAAGTGTCATCCACCTCGAGCGTTTCATCAAACTGGATGAAATGCCGGCTTCGGAAGACAGCGAGATGCATCTAGATGACGAGATCCAGAACATGGTTTGTAAGATCATCCGGGACTTTGTCTCTTCATGGTATAACACAATTTCTACAGAGCGTGAGTTTGAGAATGAGATCCACAACGCTATGATCTCGATGGCAATGGAGCTCAAGCTTCGGGCAAAGAAAGTGGACCGAAAGGCTTTAACGCTGAGGATATTGGATCTTTGTGGATGCCATCTTCAGTGCTACACAAAAGCTAAGGAAATCATGGATGGAAAAGAAGACCAGGACCAAAGTGTGAGTGCTAATGAGAGTCTATGGCAGGCATACAGCATGTTTTGTGTGCCTCACCCAGCTCTTCAAAGTTCTGCCATGGAAGTGAATTATGCACGTGCAATTGTGGATTCACTTTTACATGTTCTTGTTCCTCCACCACATCTTGAAACCAGAACAGGGAGATTTGTAGTCTGTGAACTTATAACATGCAATGTTCTTTTACCTTTAATTGCAAAACTGTCTGATCCAGACTGGTTAAACATGCTGATTGTGAATGTGTTTACGAGGTCCAAACCAATCGAGCCAGAGAAAACGACATCTCCTCCGACAATGGTTTTAAATGAAGTGAATTCACAGGATGTTGAGGTTCCATCTTCTTTAACGTTGAAGGTCAAGTCTGACTCTCCCAGTACGACTGATGCACCAACACCTGAATTAACAAATCTGGATGTTCTTGACTCTGCAGATCTCGACTGTTTACAGAACAAAGAAGATGAAGGACCAATACAGTTGTTTTCTTCAGAGCACCCAGGTTTCATTTCAAAGGAATATCTGCAACTTGGGAAATCTAATCCCTTTTATCAAGAAACCGACTCCGATTTGGAGTCTCCTCTAAATGACTTCAAAAGGAGTTCCCTGGAATCGCTGGTCCTGATAGGCACAGAAGAAGAAACATCAGAGGCAGTTACAGAATATCCTTCTCTTGCAGATGGAATAATGTACCCCAAGGATGAGTTCCAATTCTGTTCTAATGCACCAAAGGTTGTGGTCTCAGAGATCCAAGAACAATCCTCTGATACCACTGATGGGGTAGATGAACTGTCTTCAAGCTTTTGTGCTCTTCAAGAACTTGAGACGGGTAACATGAAAGCAGAAATGTCTGGCATGGAGAAATCAGGGGTGATGAACACCACCGGGCTGACTCTGTCAGAACCTCTACAAGCCTCCTCACCTTCAGCCAGATCCATCCCACTCTCTCCATTCACATTTGAACCCCTCAGTAGTCCTGAAGGCCCTGTCATTATTCAGAACCTTCGTATCACCGGCACCATCACAGCTAAGGAACACAGAGGCACAGGCTCTCATCCATACACACTCTACACTGTTAAGGTGCGTGTCCATTTGCTTCACTTATTACAAATTTTGCTTTGATTTTTAGTAGAAATTGTTTATACTTAAACATAAAAAAAACTTATAATAAATTTGTCTACTAGATTAGTTTACTAAAAAACAGTATCTGTCTCAGGTAAATATATCCAAGAAAACATTTTCTCCCATCCACATTGAACTGACTGCAGTTTGTGCCTAGTACACTATATGTCCAAAAGTATGTGGACACCTGAGAGTTGCCAAAAGACATGTGTCCAAAAAACATCCCATTCCAAAGCCATAGGCATTAATATCGAGTTATTTCCTCTTGTGCTCATTCAGCTACAAGAGCACAAGTGGTCAGTCGCTGATTGTCAGTTGAAGAGACCTGGAGTGAAATTGTCCTTTCTGTTCATACCAGAGGTGTTTTGACACTCGAGTTCTTCCACAAGCAAAATAATTGTGGGGATGTGGTAGCTCAGTGGTTAAGGTGTTGGGCTACTGATCGGAAGGTCATGGGTTCGAACCCCAGGTCCACCAAGCTGCCACTGCTGGGCCCCTGAGCAAAGGCCCTTAACCCTCAGTTGCTCAGTTGTAAGTCACTCTGGATAAGGGTGTCTGCTAAATGCCATAAATGTAAATGTAATTGTATATTTTAGAGGTTGTAAGTTGAAATTTTTTTATGCTACAGCAATCCTTCTATACAATTATGCTTGATGGTCAGGCGACCACATGCTTTTAGTTGCATAGTGTATGTCGTGCTGGAGCTGCATGCAATGCAAAAATAAAAACATTTATATCTCACTTCAAGGTATTTTAGTCATTTACTTCAAATTAATATTTGAGTGGTTTAAAAACTACACATCCGACATGTGCTCCATTTTCAGTCTAAAGCCGTCTATCCACACACATATACATCTATCGTGAAATAAGTGGCTCATAGAAGCCTTTATTATCACCACATATATATTCCAGCACAGTGGAATTCATTTCTTCACATATCCCAACTGCGGAGGCTGGGGTCAGAGCGCAGGGGTAGCCGTGATGCAGCGCCCCTGGAGCAGGGAGGGTTAAGTGCATTGCTCAGTTGCTCAACAGTGGCAGCTTGACAATGCTAGGGCTTGAACCCTGACCTTCTGATCACATACACAAAAAACAAACAAACTAATTCCTGAGTAAATTGTTTTGGCATTGTAATGCAGTAAATAGTGACAGTGCTACAGAGAGAGAGGTTGATTTTTTTTATTATTTTATTTTATTTTTTTTTTTAATGTGATGTAAATTTCTTTTCTTTGCCATTACTTTGCAGTATGAAACAGCTGTAGACACTGAGAATCCAGGCACGTTGCAGCCAGTGGCTTACCACATGGTCAATCGACGCTATAGTGAGTTCCTGAACCTGCAGACCCGGTTAGAGGAGAAACCTGAATTACGCAAAATTATCAAACGTGAGTTCTAATGCTCAGGGATTACAGTTTCCGTAGGTGGAAAAATTACTAGTCTGGGTGCCGGGGACAAGCAGACTACATGGCCATTCATTTTTTTTTTTTAATTCATCGTTGCCTTACAGAACAAGTAAGAAATTTAAAAACAAATGATGGAAGATTTTAGATTCAGGTAAAGATTATGTGAAAAAAAATCACATAACTCTCCGGCTATAACAGTGTACACAATCACACCACACAGTTTAACACACAGAGCGAAAATACAGACAGTACCTAGACACAAGCTATTAGTTATTTATGTGGAGCGAAAACTGTTTTTGCAGAAAAAAAAGCTCATTGCTAAAATGTTTCCCAATTACTTGGTGACTTTTGCAGAGGTTTCCAGCATTATGTGATTTATGAAAATGTTTATAAGGTAACAAGAAAATCTACACAGTTGACAGGAATTCATATACTCGTATGTATATGTATATATGATTATGATTATATATTTATATTTATTATATATATATATATATATATATATATATACATCGTCACTGTCGGGCGGAAACCTTGTATGTCCAAATTTGGTCAATTTCATATTTTTTCACATATCGATGCTATTGGTCAGTCCCCACGTGGGTCTGTTATTTTTACAAGTTATTAACCAATCTAAAGTCTTGAAAATAGCTTGAGCGCAAATCTCATAACTCCATTGGACAATTCAACTGTCCACCTCTTCCTCACTCCGTGGGAGAGCTTCATGGCATATTTCTCCTCAAGAAGAGTCGCAACGAATCAACACGTCTTCTGAGGTAAATGTCTTCAAAACACTGGGCTCAAAGAAAAAAAAATCTTGACCCCTGCTAGTTCTGGTGCTCGTCTGAGGACAGGAATTTAGCGCAAGACAATCCACTGCAACGTGGACTAAACCCTGTGCACTGCAGATAAGGTACGGCGTTTTTTTAATTTCCTGAAAAATAACGGTTTTGGAGATACGAGGATTCTGCCCGACAGCGACGATTATTATACATATATATATATATATATATATATATATATATATATATATATATATATATATATATATTTATATATATATATAAAAAATAATCATGTGTATTAATACTAATTTGTTATCTAATTAAAAATCTATCACTTTTTAAAGGAGGTTTATAACTCGGGCAAGCTTTCGAACTATCCACACCAAACTCGGCCAGCTCCTTTAGGGTGATACTCTGAGTAAACTGTTAAATTGGTGTACCGACTGGCCTTTCGGTTGTGCCGCAGCCCCGCCCGCAAAATATGCAAAATCAAAAAACTTTTTACAACATGGACATGTGACATATCAAAACACTCAGAACAATGAGTGGAACTTTCTCAAGAGTATCTGGATGACCTCACATGCTCGTCTCCACTTGCCTCCAAATGTTTTGTCACCCTATCTTTCTGTCCACTTGCCTCCAAAAGAAACACTGACCCTTATGTTCATTCGCCTCCAAAAAGCACCGGCCTTTGCGAATACTTGCCTCGTCAAAGCCAACATCAAAGTTTGTCACGACGAACTTTACAAATCTACTTCAGTTCTGTTTCTGTGGCAACCAAAACCTGGGACCCAGTGTGTTGAAAAATTCATTTGTCCACCCCTGCTTTTGAAGTTTATTAAAAATACCTTTGTGGACTTTGACTTGTGAACTATTGCTTTACTTGTAGATGTTAAAGGACCTAAGAAAATCTTTCCTGACCTCCCTTTTGGAAACATGGACAGTGACAGAGTGGAGGCCAGAAAAAGTTTACTGGAAACATTCCTTAAGGTGAGAGGTCACTGATTCTATTGTACATAATATTGTATTCTAGTGTAAAATAGAGAAAATATGTCAAAGTACTAATCACTGACTGGAATTGCTTTCTCGAATCTGATTGGATGAAACGACAACATGACTGATTATTGCCATGTTTAAATTTGCATCTGAATTTTGATTACATCTGAACTGCTTTGACACGTGACATTTTAAACTGAAAACCTAAAATGAAATCAATTATATATTATTTCATTTCATATCCATTTTCAAAATGAAGTTTTTTTTTTTACTTTTGTTTATTTTTTTAAATAAAAAAAATCATTTCTTGCTTATAAATATAGGTATTCTTATAAAACCTGGTAATGAACATAAGCTTAATGTGAGTTTGACATGTTTGAGCAAAGAAAATCACTGACATGTGTTGTGCAACCACTGAAATATAGATCCTTTACTTATCACTGTGAGCTTATTTTAAGTTTACAGTTGTATTTTAATTATTAAGCGTGAGCTTGACAAGCTGATTACATGCTAGCTGAAGGAAACTTTTCATTTTTGATGCTAGCAACTTTGTGCAATACCTGAAACAGCCAACAGTGAAGAAATGCAAGAGTTTCTTGCCCTTAACACCGACGCTAGGATCGCTTTTGTGAAAAAGCCGTTCATCGTCTCACGAATAGACAAGGTACGTTTTAAGAAATTTTATTTACAAATCTAAACACTTTGTAATAGTAATTGCTTATTTAATTGCAAACAAGAATGCATTTATACTGAATTACGGCCAAAGTGTGATTCTGCCATGCTGATATTTAGTGCAATCATAAAATTATTATACATTTAACAGTTTTATAAATAAGAAATTTATATAAAGGAACTGACTTTTTCAAGACAATATGGCCAAATTTATTTTATTTCCATCTTCACCTGACAAGTTTTCATACTTTAAGTCAGAAGTTGGATTCATGTAAAAATGTCTTTTCTGCCATGTCTGCTGATGATATCGATAATGTTATTGTGGTGATAGTTCCAGCGGGACTGTTGCTAGAATCAGATTTTTGCATGCTGAACACAGATCTGCTGAGATTTACACATTGCAAAACATCCCAATGAAACCGGAAGCTAAACTAAATATAATGGCTGCTTATCCAATCAATTTATTGGATCGGAATTAACTATATAAATGCATACATACTGTTGTTGAAGGGACGTTAAAGGTGGGGTGCACGATGTTTGAGAAATGCTTCAGAAAACGCTGACAAACAAAACAAACGTTCAGCCAATGAGCAGAAAGGGGCGTGTCTTGTCAATATGCGGTGGAGAGAGTGTACATGTCTGAGAGTGTACATGCAGTGCACATGACTGACATTAGCCGAAAACAATTGAAACATTGATATGGCGGATAAAAACGAAAAGCGAAAAAAGGCTTATGATAAGGCAAGAAGCAGGAACCCTGTTAATATAGGATCAGCTTTCCAGCGCTGGAGAGAACTGAACGTCTTCCACGTGAAACGGAGCTAAACCTTTAACGGTACAACACACAGTACTACAAAAACACATTTGTGTTACCATAGTATTACTCATTGAGTTCATTTATTGATAAAAATATCTCCTCTGCCAGCTGCCCCAGCAGGTTCCGCCATAATAGTTGCCTGGGTTACGTGTGTACGTGTGGGGCGGAGCTATCAAAACGGGGTGACACCCATATGGGTTAGGGGCGTGTTTGTTTAGGTGATTTCAAATGTCAACATTGGCTTTCAAACATCATGCACCCCACCTTTAATAAGTCACACTATCTAGGTAATAGTAAATGGCCTTAGACACAGTGCGTTGCATGAAAATTGCAGATTGTGGTGAACGCCATAGTGGATACTCTAAAGACGGCCTTCCCTCGCTCAGAGCCACAAAGCCCCACAGATGAAATGGATGCGGAGATTGATGGGAGGTTATCATCAGATAGGAAGAGCAAGTATGTGGATTCCTTTCGGCAAGCAAGGCGATAGTTGTAAACTATGTAGCATTCAGTTTTATCTTAATATCTGTGGTGCTCAAACTTAGCAGTTTCTGTGTTTTTTTTTTAGGTCAAGGATGCGATTTGCCAGTAAAATTGCACCTGCTCTTAATGTGTCTGACATGAAACCCAAAGTGCTTTACTGCTTTGGTGAGGGCAGCACTGTAAGTGAAACCAGCTTTTTTTCATTGCCATTTGTGCATCACACTCTAGGTCTGATTTGTTTTGTAAAGTATCCTGAATGGTGAATTACGTGCTGCACTGATGATAACCTGAAAACTGAAGCATTAACAATTTAACAATAGCAATATTTAGTAATAATAATTCTTGTCATGTTTGTACAACTGATCCTCTTCATATAAAAATCTTTTTCAGGTGTTCAATGGCCTCACCATGAACAGTCTAGAGAGCTTCATCTTGGAGCGGGAGCGTTTTGTGAGTAAAGCACCGCTGAGAGATGCGGACGGAGAGCGGGATGTCTGCCTTTCTGCCAAGGGGGATACGGAGCCCTGCACATGTTCAAAAAGAAAGTTATATAACGTCGATCCAAATCACAGTAAGAAGCGCAAAACATAAGTTTATCTGCAGTTTGGGATTAACAAAATACTTCAGAATAGAAATTACTTTTAGATGCCTGCATTGCCATATGGTATAGAATCAGTATTGCACTGATTGGCCATTTGATCATGTTCAATTGCTGACTTCAGAATTCACTACTTAAAATATCCACTTTATCCGTATCAGTTCATTACACTGATAAAGTGGATATTTTAAGCAGTGAATTCTTTTGAGCCCACTGTGGTGTACAGTTGGGTGTTTCTGGGTACCTGCTGGGTACATCTCATCAAGCTGGGACTCTGATACACCGCCATCAGCACTTGTTCGGCTGTCCTCATCAGCCAGGGGTCACTGATGACGTTATGTGACAGAAATCCCTACAGCCACCAGCTATAAGTACAGTGATGTTTAAAAACCATAGCGATGCCCCTGTGCAAACATTCTGGTCCCATGCCAATGTCAACTCTGTCATACGTGACTGGCCTACTAGGGATTACTGTCTTTTATGCATGAAGTGGAAATCACCACAATTCTGCATGTTCCACGTGTGGACCATAGATTTAGTGACATTAATTTTAAGTAGCTTTGAGCAAACATAACAGATCTTTCTTTTACCTCTAGAGGACAGCACATCCACGTGTGCATCACTTCTGCTTCTGGAATGGGTTAAAAATATGTGAAGAAAAATAATAGTAATAATAAAAATTATTATTAATAATAATAATTATTATTAATTATTAATATTATTATTTTTCCTTATTTTTGTACATTTTTTATTTGAAAGGAATTATAATTTTAAATATATGTTCAAAATTAAGCTTTCTGTCCACTTTACTATGGATGCACTAATCCAAGTGTTACCGTTAGACTAATATTGGCCTGAAACATTGGCCAGGTGCAAGATTGGATTTCATATACTGATCTCTTCCAGTGATTTCCTATAGATTTTTAATATAAATGTTTTTCTGTATATAACTTTATATTTTTTTTATATTCTATTATGTTAATCCTTCTGACACATTGCTTATTTCATGTATTGTAGGCATCATTTCAGTACTTTTGCAATTATATAATTGAATAGTCAGAAACAGAACAGTAAACATCTCAGTTTTGTAAAAGTGTTATTAATGATGCATTTCCTGTATCTTACATATCTCTAATAAGAATCGTTTGTCCGACAGGGGAAACTGAACTTGCTGACATGGCCCTGAATGTCTTGTGTCTCCTGATGAAGGACCAATGGAGTTGGTTGTGCACTGAAAATATCCAAAGGAGCATCAGATTGCTATTTGGGACTCTCATTGAGCGGTATGTACAGTAGATAACACATACTGAGTACATATTCAATGCAGCTTCAGTCCTTTAGTCATAGGAATAAAGAAACAAAAAAAGCATTACTTCTTGGTAATTAGTACAAGGCAAGTGTGTTTTTAAACCTCAGTGTGATGGTGTGCTGGTTTCTGTAGAACCCAGTGTGTAGGGGTGTATTTGCGTTATTTTCATCGCACTTTAAACACAGCCAAAAGACTAATTACACTCGTCTTTGTTAATCCTAGCATAAACATCTTAACAGTGGTGCTTAATGAACCTCTGAATCTCTAGACGGACTATGTATTGTCTTTAGTTGCTGAAAGAAATCTAAATCATTTATCTGCCCATACTGAGTAACCAAATGCAATTGATTTATTATAATTATTACAAATTATTATCGTACCAGCCATTTGAGTTGATCATGTTTAAGAGAGTGTGCATAGATATACTTTTCTGATTTGCCTTACATTCAAACAAAAGACTTTATGCTTCGTGTGTGTGGGTGTGTGGTGCACGCTTCATCATGCCATGCTTTCTGTCTTTCACTCTGATTACAGCAACTAGTATAAAGGAGGTAATAAGTCACAGGTGAGAATCACCTCATTTCTAACCACGCTGGACACTCGGCCGCACCCCACTTAGCACAGTACCATAAAGAAACCCTAATGTTACAGACAGAGACGTGTTTCGATCATCTCTATAAAGCTGCTAATGTAAGCATATGTTTAATTTGTAATATGTCTTTCTAAATCCCAGCCTAAACATCTAAATGTGGTGCCAAATGAACCTCAAAGCTCCAGGAGGTCCGTGTATTATCTTCAGGAAATCTGCTTCATTTAAAAGGCAGAAGTGTCTATATTGAGTCTCCAAATATTATAAAGTTACTAGTACAAATTATTTTATATTTACATCGGTACCAGCCATTTGAGCTCCATGTTTAAAACACCTGCTCAAGTTTATTGCCATATTTATAGTTAATTAGTACATGATATCCACCAGGGTGGAAAATCTGATGTACCCTCTCGCCATTCTCTAACAGCCAGGCATAAAATGTAGGAGATCAACTGAAAGGATCAAAGCTTTCTGTTCAAACAAAATCACAGCAAGCCTGTGATGTGATGAATTTAGGCTTTGCTTTTCTTTCCACCAAACTGAGCGGTTCATTTTTTAATGCGAATGCTGTGAACGCTCAATTCTGCTTGTTCCGTATTTTAGCAACAGACCTTTGAATCTGCTACTGCACAAGTTCTGTCTGTAAGGAAAAGATTCAGCATTCAATAAACACTTTCACTTTTCACTTTTTTTAGTATTAAAGAAACAAGGCTGCTCTACATAGATATTTTCTGATGAGTAGTGGCTGTCTCGAAGCATAAGGCCTCATTCTTTTATTAGAATTTTATTTATTTATTTTAAGAATTGTAAGGTCGGGTAAAGAATAAAACACGACAGGTCGTGAATCATTTTAATTTATCCACATACTTTATTTTCTTATAACAGCACCTCTGAAATGTGCTATTATTTTCCTGTTCTTTAAAACAGGTATATGTTCATAAGACTGAAAAAAAATACATCTTATCACATTACTGTACCAAATGACCAGTTTTTTGTTCTGAAGACTTGCCAGTGGTGGAAAATCTACTGACATTACAAAGCACTGACTTGCATTCGTTTTACGATCATCATCTTGTGTGTTGACATTTTCTTTTGTATTAATTTTCTTTCTGTTTTACTTTGTTGAATAACAGCACTTAAAAATACACAAAAACGATTATTATTTATAATATTATTTATTGTCTTGCCCCGAATCCCCACTGGACACTAGAGAAAGAGCATCAACAAAATTTGTTTGATTATAAAACATCTTGTTTTCTGCAACTCCACAACTAAGCTGAATTTACATTTGCAGTGATTTTGTTTTTTGAGAGATATTATATAATTAATAATTAATTAAATAAAGTTAGTTTGAGAGCTAGAAACCCCCAGTGATACCCATATCCACCTCACTCATCTGTTGTTCATTAACTTCTTAGTTTCTTTCTCTGCCAAAATAGGTACAAATGTACTTATACATTTCTACCAAACTGTCAACAAAAGGACGCTAATATAACCTACTTTGACTACGATGTCCTACAACCAAAAAAACGCTGGTGTTTGTTTCAGATTCTTTTTTTTTAATTTGTATGTAGCGATGTGGTTACACAGTGTTCATCTGCAGACATTATTGAGATTATTTGTGTTTAGTTCATTTTCCCATCAGTGATCTAAATTATATACCATATAAACATTTTGCTGTGCAACCTCAGGGTATGTGAGACTGGCATAATTCAGAAATTTGCAAATTTCCATGGTTTTCTATGGAATTTATGCTTTACTTAGACACTAGTGAAAATAATATACTGTGTACACAAATGGTGACACGGTGGCTTAGTGGTTAGCACGTTCACCTCACAACTCCATGGTTGGGGGTTCGATTCCCGCCTCCGCCTTGTGTGTGTGGAGTTTGCATGTTCTCCCCGTGCCTCGGGGGTTTCCTCCGGGTACTCCGGTTTCCTCCCCCGGTCCAAAGACATGCATGGTAGGTTGATTGGCATCTCTGGAAAATTGTCCATAGTGTGTGATTGCGTGAGTGAATGAGTGTGTGTGTGCCCTGTGATGGGGTGGCACTCCATCCAGGGTGTATCTTGCCTTGATGCCCGATGACGGCTGAGATAGGCACAGGCTCCCCGTGACCCGAGTTAGTTCGGATAAGCGGTAGAAGATGAGTGAGTGAGAATGAGTGTATACACAAATCAGCACTGCTTGTGGGGTTGAATATGATGTGTCTCTGATGGAATTGAATGTAGTGACCTGGCATATGATCCTACACACGATTGCATCCTGTGTGGATTAGCCATTAGGTTATGGCGACCATCTGCTATATAAAGAACAGTGAATTTGCTCTTACTGCAGAAAGGATAAGAATATAAATCTGATTTGCTTTAAAGCCAACACTACTGTCAGAAAAAATTAATCACAGTTCTGTGTTATTAAATGTAATAATTTTAATTGGCACCAGAGTTTGTTAGTTCCTTCTGCATTATAAGGTCCACAACAGCATTTGTCAGCAGGGAAAGCTTTGATCACTGATTCCTCCTGTCATGTCGAACAGTTTCTACCATAGTCCATGTGAATTAGGTAACGATATTGAAGGCTTTTTTTGCTTTTAAATTGTACCCGAACAGGTGGAAAGTATGTTATATTGTCATTGCTCTTGATAGAGTGTCCCATTCCAGACAGATTGTGCATTAGTCTCTCAAGTAAAGCAATTTGGCATGTTTGGATAGAGCTGATATCAGAAATAGTGCTGTTCTAAATCTTTTTTAGGGCTGCCTTGACAATGCCAGAGTCACTTTTGATTTCTAACAAAATTAATTAGATGAAAACCGTCCAATAGGGCGCCAACAATGTGACAAGCTGGAAACGTCTGCGTTTGAGTTTTGTCTGTAATTGATTTCTCGCTTGGCTCTTACAGCTACAACTTCATTCTTGCCAGAAGCTATTACATTTATCACACAGGGCATATGGACAGTGTTGTCATCTAGGGGCCCTTGAGGATTAAAGATGCTCTAAACGTCTTTGGCAAAACATCTAATTAGACATCCAAAAACTATTTTCCAATATTTTTTTTTGCATTTATATAAGTACACCAGCTTAGGAGAGATTCATTGTCTAAAATGTTTGGGCTTGCTTAATTAGAGACATACTGTTATTCTGGCATCTGGCTTTCAGAGTGTTACTGGTTAATATTAAAGAGGTTTACACCGATCTTTCATAGCATTTAAACCAGTATTGCTTAGTATTCCGTGCAAGGTGGGCCTCCATCTCTCTGACTTGTTTGTCCAGCACATCCCACAGACGCTTGATCAGATTGAGTGGAATTTGTCAACACCTCTTTGTCATGTTCCTCAGACCATTCCTGAACAGTTTAGTGTGCTGAAATAGGTCACTGTCATTAGGGAATACTGTTGCCATGAAGGGGTTGACTTTGACACATAGCATGTACCTAAACCTTGTTGCAGTCTAAATAACATCTAAATGAATACTAGGACAGCAGTTTTCCCAGCAGAATATAGCTCAGAACATCACACAACCTTTGCTGGCTTCACAACATGATTCTTCAGACCAGGCCACCCTTTTTCATTGCTCCATCACATGCTCATTGTAGGTACATTCTGTGGTGGACAGGAGTCAGTCTGGACGCTCTAACCCGTCTGTGGCTATTTAGCCCCCATATACTTCAAGCTGGGATGGTGTGCGTTCTTGCTCCTGTCAGAACCAGTATTAACTGCTTCAGCAATTTGTGCTATAGTAGCTCTTCTCTTATTCTCTGACCCATTCATCAAGCTATCACAGATTAGCCCTTGTTAAGGTTGCTCAGAACCTTATGCTTTTACATTTTTCCTGCTTTCCAACACCTCGACTTCAAGAACTGACTGTTCATATGCTGCCTAATATATCCTACCCCTTGACAGGTTCCAGTGTAATGAGCTAATCAACATTATTCATGTCACCTAATAGTGGTTTTAATGTTATTGCTGATCAATATATACCCCTTATTGTAACTCTTGTTTCAACAGAGATGAATCTTTTAAATCTTTTTATCTTTTAAAAGAAATACATTTGAAAAAACACTTTAGTGGGATCATGGCCCAGTCCTCCATGTACAACATTTCAAGCTCCTTTAGGTTTATGTATGTAGAGATCCCTCTTCATTTTAGGCCACAGGTTTCCAGCAGTTTTAGCAGAAATCCGGACACTGAAAATGTCACTGAAAAGCATTGATTTTAAGCCATTAAAATATTTACATTCGAGGGCTTCTAGATGTCATTTGTTACTTTGAATTCTCCATCATTATAACGTTTTAACTACTTTATAATGAGAATGGAGATTTCCACTAGACTAAATACTGGCAGCCTACTGGCAGACTGTTAACTATTGAAAAGATGATATAACTGGAAAATCTTTTATTAATTATATATTAATGGGCTTGACTATAATCACAGACATTTAATACTACATTTCTTTCCATTGAGTTTTCTGTAATTATAACCATCTGTTTTAATACCTGGTCCAGACTCTTTTGGCAAGGACAATGACACTGATTTTTACAATGTGCAATAGATTTGAAGAACAGATTTGGTGAAATCTTGAGCATTTTGTACTCGTGTATATCCATCAGTTTGTATAATATGTTTTTATTTGGAATAAGAGGTTGTTTGCTCAAGAATTTCCTGAGTTGTTTTGTCTTATATGCTTGTATAGTTTTAGATTAAGTCTTATAATCTAATCTAATGCATGTTATATTGTTGAAACTATTTAAGTTTAACAATCACTGGAATCGGAGTAAGCGTGTAGTGAAATGATGCTTATTTCAGAAATACAGTATATTCAGCTTTCTATTATGATAGATGATGTATCCACGACAACTGAGGTACACTGATGAACAGTTGGACATGAGAGGCATCCAACAGATCTACGAAAACAAATGTGAATCTCCAATCAATGGAAATCTTTAAAGGTTTCTCAACAACTTTGTGGTAAACACAGAATCAACAACATCTCTCTTTATGGAGGATAAATTTTATTTGCAATACTATGCCAGATTATATACTGTAGGCTTAAGCTATGTTCATTCTTACACTAGTAACTCATAAGTTCTAGTCTCTTAAACTCTGAAGTCAGCAAGTGGCAGTAGCCGCTTTTATCTTCTAAGTATTTGCTTTAAATATACAGCAATATTATTAGCTTACTATAAACTACAATATTGACTACACAGTTTCATGGTGATTATGCATCACTCAAAACAAAAGACAAACATGGAGGAGTCAGAATCTTTTTAGACTTTCTAGCGTAAACACACAGAAATTGAAAATGTTAAATGCAGCATTGCATCTGGACTGACGCTGCCAACTCGGCTGAAGGCAAGAGGTTATATTGGATGCAGAGCAAATCACTTTTAGTATCTTTAACTTCCCCATGGGATCAATAAAGTGTTATCTTATTTTGTTGTGAAGTAGACAAGTTAGATGTTCATTAATCTCAGACAGTAAGGGAATGCCTCGCACAAAAGGAAGATTTGTAGCCATCAACAACCTTGAGATTACATTAAATTACTCAGATAACATCCAGGCTATTAAATATCCTGCTTCAAAAAATAAAGATAAAATCAGTATGAAAAGGAAAATAAAGCTGTCAGTATTGAGGATTTCCAACATGCCTACTTATATGGTATGCCGATTATTGAGGTTGTTTAAATTCAACCCATAAAACAAATATATATGTATATAATGTATAATGTATATAATGTTTTTAAAAATAAACATTGTCACAAAGATTTGCAGACATCCGGATGTAGATTGCCATCCCTAATGTGCAACTGACAGTGGCGAGGACAGATGTCCTGATGTGGGGAAGAAACCTTGAGAAGAACCAGATCTTCTTCTGGGTGAATTGTGGCCATAAATGGTTTTTGGGAAGTGCAGATCTTTAGGGTAATGTAAGTGGGACTATCCAAATAAATCCGCATCGTTGTCTGTTTAATGGTGAAAATGTTTCTACTACATGTGTGTTATTTAGTGGTGCATAGTGGTATTTGGACAGTGGTCGTCAATGGCCTTATTCCTAGATAATTTTGCTACTTTAACAAATACGGATCAATGATTATTTTTGTTACTATATTTAGATTCATCTGTTTTGTGTGATCTGTAAGTGTGTGATAATTATTCTATTGTGTCGATAGATTGTTTTAGTATATTTTTTACAACACACCGTACAGTAGCAGGTCCCCACCAGGAACACAGCAGACAGAGAGTAGAGTGGATGTGAGTTTTTATTATTCAAGCTTGTGTCGTAAGAAAAAATATTTTAAATATATTGCGTTCAATAATTATATCTATTACACAATATGCCTTTTTAAGCCTGTATAATAAAACGCTTCTGTAGTTTTATCCTTAGAAAGTAAAACGTCTCAATACCGCCTGTTGGTGGCTGTATTTAAGATTACGAGTCTAAGATAGTTTTGCTCAAAATAATGTACATTTTTTTAGATTTACATATTCAGATGCTTCTGACAAGCTTTAATATCTATTTCAGAATGAGGTTGCATGTTGTTTTTGGGAATGACCGACAAATTGCATAGATAATTGATTGTCTTATATCCACTGTTTCCATATAAACACCCTGATTAGTTGTTTTTTTTTAACCTTAAGGTCTAAAAGGTTTTTATTTATTTTTTAAATGGATCTCCATCATGTGGAATTTGAGGCAAATATGTGCAATATAACTTAATGTCTGTGAATAAGGTGACCACTTGAGGTGCCGCCATTCTGTGAGACGATGACTCCCCCCCCCCCACCCGTAACAGTAAAGTCAACATCTATTGAAGTAGATCCTTAACCTAGATGTTTAATGTGCTCTCTTAATATGATAATAGGTCAGATTGCTGTAGAGTTTCCTGGGGTAGTTGTTGAATAGCCATGGCAATATTCTCTTTTACATGGGAATTCATAAAGCTTCTACTCTGTCTTATATTAACATATTAAAGACAACCCCATGCTGAGGCAAATTTACCACCCACAATGGACCTATCTCAACTCTGCCATGTCATTATTCCTCTTCTCCAAGTATTAGCCTCTACTGAGTCTTTAATTATCGTAGACCCAGGCCAGGGCTTGGGAAAAGCCTGCTGATTGAAAGCCTCCTTTGGCCTGGTCAGGAACCAAAAGGATCTGGGCAATTATACTCAGATTCCTGCTGTCTCTTTCTCCCAGTTTTTTGCCACCCTTGGTTTTTGGCTTTGTTAGTCTTCCACATGACCCTAAAGGCACTTTCATGAAAAAGTACACAGTTAATTAGTTGCATCTGTCATAAAGACGCCATCTGATAATGCTAATGATGGAGGACATCGTATTCTTTACGGACCTGCAGGAAGAGTTTAGTTAATTATAGCTCTGTCAGACAAATCAAAGCAGAGTAAACCATTTCCAGGTACTTCATAATCAGGTTTTGTTCTAAATTGCAACTGAATTGAAAATGTGGGTTGTGTGCATCTCAAACTTTATTTACCCCCATGGTTTTTCGTAGCCTGTTTATTGTTAAGTCCCTCACCAACACAATAGCATCACCAGCATGCGAGGGCAAAGGTCAATCATCAAGCAGCTGTAGAGTATTTTTAAGCACTTCAACGAATTTGCTAGAGAAACACCAAGAACACAGCTATGCCAGTCAACTATATATATGCTTTATACACAGATCAGCCATAACATTCATATCATATTGTGTAGCTCACCCTTGTGCTGACAAAACAGCTCTGAAGGTGCGTTGTGGTCGCTGGCACCAAGACGTTATCAGCAAATCCTGTAAGTTGCAAGGTGGAGCCTCCATGGATCGGTTTTGTTCATCCAGCACATCCCAAGAAAGCTCAATTAGATTGAGATCTTGGAAATTTGTAGGCCAAGCCAGCACCTTGAACTTTTCTTGAACCTGAGCCTGTCCTTAAAATGCTGAACTATCTTTGCAGTTTGTCAGGGCACATTATCTTGCTGAAAGAGGCCACTGCCATTAGGGAATACTGATGCCATGAAGGGGTGGACTTGGACTTCAGCCATGTTTATGTAGGTGGTCCATGTCAAAATAACATCTACATTAGTGCCAGGACCCAAGGTTTCCCAGCAGACCATTGCCCAGCAAACCACACTGCCTTTTCTGTCTTAATGCAGTCTCGTGCTGTCTCACCCAACCTGGTCATCCACATAATGTAAAAGAAAACTTGATTTCTCAGATCAGGCAACTTTCTTCCATTTCTGCACGGTCCAGTTCTAATGCTTACATGCTCATTGTCGGGTCAGCATTGGCAATCTGATTAGTCTGCAACTATGAAGTCTGCAAACACAGCAAGCTGTGATGTGTTGTGTGTTCCGACACCTTTCTCTCATAACCAGTTTGAACTTTTTTAACAACTTGTGCTATAATAGCTCTTCTGTGGGATTGGACCAATCATGCTTGCCTTCACTTCCTACGCACATCGGTGAACTTTGGGTGCCCATGATCCTGGTTGTTGGTTCACCTGTTGTCCTTCCTTGGACCACTTTGTGTAGGTACTATTTACTGCATACCAGAACAACCCATAAGACCTGCTGGTGTGGAGATGCTCTGACCCAGTTTTCTTTCCATCGCAATTTGGCCCTTGTCAAAGTTTCTAAGATTTTTATGCTTGATCATTTTTCCTGCTTCCAACACATGGACTTTGAGATCTGACTGTTAAAATGCTGCCTAATATACCGTACCCATTGACGGGAGCCACTGGAAAGAGATAATCAATGTTTTCCACATCACCTGCTGATCAGTGTACTGTACACTATATGGCCAAAGGTTTGTGGATACATCACAACCATTTGTGCTTTTTGAACATCTCCATTGCTGTAACAGTAACCTTTGAAAAGACTTGCAGTGAGATTTTCGAGTGTGGTTGGTGTGAGTGACGGATGTCCGGCAAGGAGGCCTAGGGTGCAGTCAGCATTTCAGTTCTTTCCAAAGGTGTACAGTGGGCTTGAGGTTGGGCCACTTGAGTTCTTCAACCTCGACAAGCATCGTGTACTAGGACATCATCATGCAGGAATATGTTTTGAGAAGAAAATTTAATTATGTAATGTACCCTGATTTTTTTTTTTTGAAAATCTGCTAATTAAACGATTCCATTCTGTTTCCTATTTTAAGGCAGTTTGTAAACATATAAATGCCATGCATTCTCTTGTCTCGTGTCTTCTTTTAAACTGAACCTGGTTTGTAAAAATTATTCCCAGCTGATCTACCTGTTTGTTTGTTTCTTTGTTTGTTTTTTAAATAGATCTTTGCTTAGGTTTACGAATAGTTCCATCTGTAGACATATGCACTCAGATGTAGCTGTTCATATTCGAGATTATTGGTACTTGTTTGTCTTTATTTTTTACGTCACAGTATATTTGGGTGGGAAAAAATGGGACTATCCATACCAATGCTTTCCTTGACCAGGCTACCCTAAAATTTATGCAGATTCTCCGCCGATGGAAATGAATGTGTTTGAGATAAACCAGAAGTTAGGAAAGATGCTTTGCTTATTTCAGCATTACCCTGGGTATTACAACAGTCTAGTATGTCATGGTTTATTTAAAGGCTCATTCATGATCCAGATCCTTTTCAGAGGTTGATTATTCCAGATGAATTAGGACTTGGCTAGGCAGACTGATCTCCATGTTCCATTTGGTGAGAACATCGTGACTGAATAATTAAATTTATTCTGTGAACTTAGACAAGGAGTAATTAGTTTGAGAAAACACCTGCAAGAGATACCTCCAAAGAGCCAGAGCACCACATTAATCATTGTCCTCTTGAAAATGTATCAAGATTAATTCTGTGACGCAAAATTAGTTGTATTGCATAGCTTTATATAGAAAATGGTAAGCTTTATCACATGAAAAGTTAATATAGCAATTTCACTTTTATTTAGACATTTTCTGGTTGTGTTTCCGAATGATTTTACTGGTGTCTTATTAAATGCCAGGACGCATTAATGTTATTTACAATAATGCAGGATGTTGAAGAGAATTTAAGGATAAAATAAGTAAGCACAATCTTTGCTCTGCCTCACAGACACTGTACACAGCACCGCCTCTCTTGGTATATGTTTATTGTGGCACACAGTAACGGAAATATAGTAATTGAGAAATATTTTTTAGGTCTGTGGGCTCTTATGTCGCCTCTTAGCACTTATCTCTTTCTGCAATGCTGAGATAATGATTTGCTGCCTCTCTGCTCCAAATTACGTCTCTATTCGCCTGCCAGTGCACATTTACTTGACTACTCCAGCAGTATCATTATTTCCATTTGAAATCCAAATACCAATTAGGTGGTCCATATGGAATGTCCTTATATACATGTTTGTGTTTTTGGAATGTCACAATGAATCAAGGCCGCAATTAAACTTTGAAATGCCATTTTTCGGCTCATTTATAAACAGTACTAAACACAATTTTCCACTGCTGTTGAGAAGTGCCCTCTCTGCTAATGTCCTGCGTTCCTTTTCTGTGATTGTTTCAGTCAAAATAGGCTGCAGTTTTTGAAAACACTAACGCAGTTTGTGGAATAAAATGTGCTACAGTTGATCAGCATTAGTTCCAATTCCAGCTCTCTAGATATTTTGCTTTACTTGTCACTATACTACTACACAACCTTAGACTTGTGGATAATAATCTGTATTTCTAAAGAAAAAGCCCCTGTCAAAAATGTTATAACCGTTAGGCCGGTTCTTGAAGATGAATATGAGACGATGGATGTTTGTTTACTAAAATCTACAGTGACTTAAGGATATCAACAATCTGTTGCATCCTTTTTTTAATGCTTTTCAAGACCTGTACCACGGTTCTTTGGGTTGTTTTTTTTCGGGGTTTCTCCCTTTAGTGTCCTCTTCAATAAATTAAAATTGGATTGCTCAATTGGGTTAAGTGATTAATTAGGTGATTAATTTCGCCAGTAAAAAAACTCCCACTTTTTCCAATAATAAAGTCCTTTGTTGTATTGGTATTGAGTGTCTTGGATAATTGTCTTGTTGCATAAATAGCTTCCTCCCAATTAAATTGGCAGACAGAATGTTTTTGTAGGCTTTTGAATTTATTCTTCATGATGAGCTGAAACATCAATAAAGATTAGTGTGTCTGTTCCAGAAGATGCCATGCAAGTTTTATTTTGAATCATGGGCAGATCCTTTTTTTTGTAGCTGTATTTCTTTGTGAATACCAATCTAGCCTTATGATTGCTACTGCTGTTGAGTGGTTTATATATTTTGGTACTGTATGGCCTCCATATTTCTTCTCTTGGTGGATTGTATAATCTTCACCCCTGCCCTGTGGAGGTTGTTGGTGATTGTTTCTCCATAGCTTGCACAATGTTAGTCACCGACTGTTGTTTTCGTCCTGTTCAATGTCCGGTTCTTACTACACCAGTGGTTTCTTTCTTCTTCAGAACCTTCAAATTGTTGTATTGTTTACACCGAATATTATGTTATTGGCCTTAATCAATTTTCCTTCCCTTTTAGCATATAGATAACACTCTGATTTTCATGTAGGTTTATCCTTTTTAACTACATTCATCAACTTCATTCATAAACTGGCTCTCAGCTATTGCCCCGCCTCCATATATCCCCACTGTCTGACCCAGCCCTGGGACCAGTCTTGCCTGGTACTGACTAATGCTCCTGACACTGATTCTTATTTGTGCTGAACTTGCTTTCCCACACCGAGTACTTGTGGCTGATGTACAGCTTCTCCCCCTCCACCACCTAGGGCACCATGGCCTCTAGCCCCATGTCTGACATGTGAGTCTGCAAAACAAAGGGGAGAGTGAAGTCAGGAGAACTTAGGAGTGGTCTGCCACAGAGAGGAGCTTATATCTGAATAAAAGTCTGCTGGCATGGTTCCATGCACAGGCCCAGATCTGGTGCTCCCTTTTTTCTGAGATCAGTCAGCAGGCTGGTGACATCGGAATAATAAGGCACAGACCTACAATAATAGCCAGCTCCAGAAACTGTCTCGCCTCTTTTTGTCACATGTCTAAGGCAGGCAGCAATTTCTGCTGTGTAATTTATTTATGGCTGAATGCTACAAGCGGAAGCCTTGATCCTCTTCTTCCACCCAACTTGTTGCTCACTTCTGTGGGGTTGCTGTGAGTCCCAACCCACTCAAGGCAGCCATTTAGGATTCTGTAAATGACTTGTTGGAATGTGGCTGGGGTTCTGAATAATGCAAAAGGAAGGGTGTTAAATTGGTGTTATCCTACAAGATATTTGAGTCAAAGGGACCTGGCAGTATTCCTTTGTCAAATCCAGCATTGAAAAGAAAGGTTTGCCACATCTGGTTGTTTTAGCAAGTTTTTCAATGCAGTGTATTGGGTGCACTACAAGTTGGTACAGAACCAAACTGTCCCGACAACTTTGGGAACCTGCACCACTGGACTGGACCAGTCAATTACACCCATAATGAGGAGGACCATGAGCTTTTGCTGAGGCTCAATGTGGTGTTCTGTGAGATTAGTGCAACTGGGTAGAGAGGAAAACACATTTTTGAAATCTGCTTTTGCAGCTTGCCAAACCTCTGTGATTTGGGGCCACTTACCCACCTGATTTCATCTATATTCACAAACTGCCACTTAGCTTTACTCCCACTTCCGAAATTAGGATCCAGGAATAAACATTTGGAAACCCAGCTACCCACTGGCTGAAGTCTATGTTTAAGGCTTTACTCATACTTATAAAAAAAAGCAAACAAAGTTTTTGACAATTACTTACAGCACAGGCCTTTGCATGCACTTTGCCTGGCATTCTATGCTATATTCCCTCTCAAATGTCTGATTTTGTCATTTTACATTGCTGCATTTGTAATGTGAAAGCCATGCCAAAGTCACATTATGATGCTGACCTTTAAGCGCTATCCCCATTTTTTAATAATGGATATTTTGTTTTAATGTAAAGTTTTGGCTTTGCTGTGTGTGCTGTGTAGGTGGCTGGAGGTTGGAGTGGCTAATCTGACATGTATGCAGTACTGGGTGACTTATTTGCGGGTGCTGCAGCATGCTGTGTGGCCTGGAGGAAATCTGCCTGTTCGTCCTCGCCCTCAGCGAACCCAGCAGCAAAAAGATGACACCAAACAGCAGTCTTTGCAGTGTTTGATGAATTTGCTTCCAGGTTGAATCCCTTTCCACTTACTCTCCGTACATAAAATTGATTTGTTGATATGTACTAACTTGGTCATTAAACCTGTCTACCTTCCTTAGTGCTTTTCCTGAATGCTTTCTTATTCTCTTTTCTTCTTAATGTGTGGTACAGTATGTGTGGGGGTGACTATGCTATCCTGTATGTTTACAGATCTCGTTTCAGATATACTCGGCTCAGAGAAATACAAGCATTCCTGGCAGGTCGTTCTCGACTCTCTCCAAGATTCTACCATAAACAGGTCGGCAAAATTAATACTGCATTGTGTTATAGTGCATCATGCGCACACACAAGCACTGCATTCAGTGTCATTATGCAACTGAAAGTATATCAAAACTCTCACAAAAAAAAAACATTTATTTTAACCTAAGAGAGGCTTTACTGCCGAAGGAATTTACGTTGCTCAGTACAGACAGAAATAGCAAAATATGTCGCAACATATTGCGATTGTAATGCCTTGGAGAAATCCCTACTAAACCATACCTTCCTTTGCAGTTGCAAAAAATGACTTCTGCACCTTTAATAGCTTTCTCACTAGGAGTCAGCATGTAGAGTTAACTGTTTAACATTTGTCTAGTTAGGTACTTAAAAGCACATCTATTTACAATTTTAGATGAAAACCAAAAATATAGATTTTGAGACGTGCACTCCAGTGAAAAGGAAAGACACTGTTTAGTAATGTATTAAAAGAAACTTTTGAAGCCATGCTTTTATTTGATCTACCACCTTTGGACACTTAGTAGTAAAAATTGTTCAAATATAATATAATAGATCCGCTCAGTACTATGAAATGTTAATTTGCAAATTGGTCAAAATGTCTATAAACTATAATTCTAATAATTTGCGGTTTCCTATTTTTACCTTTTAAGATATGAATTATGATAAAGATATATTTAAACATTTTACTGGTCAGTATCAAAATAATGATTAAAATAAAAAGAACATCTATGAATACATGCATGCTGTTTGAAAATATCTCCAGGTTCTACTGTCATGCCAAATCGATCTTAATCCCTTCGCTAATTAGCTAAGCTTTCAACACAGCAATACAAGTTCTTGCAGGTTTGAATATCAGTAGCCAAGTCTGGCAAAATATTACACAACAATTAAAACTATATGTTCTTCTTTAACATGAGCCAAGATGGCTATTTAGCACACAGGTTTATTGAATAATGTATAGGTACTATATGCTTCAGTAATGCCCGGAATAAAAGTGTTACACTATAAGAACAAAAGTATGTGGACTTCTGACTAGGGATGTACCGATCCGATATTTTGGATCGGTATCGACGCCGATCCAAGCATTTTGAGTGAATCGGGTATCGGTGGTGCGTGACCGATCCAAATCCGATACCCGTGGTCATGGGTATCGCACTTTTCAGAGCACTGCCAGTGGAATCCATTCCGCGTTTTACCTACAGCATTGACCACGCTCCTGCTTCCTGAAATCCATGGGCGTCAGAACCATTATATGTGGGTGGGACAGGACACACCCACTTTTTATTTACTTCCGACGCCCATGCCCGTGGTGGTTGAATAATGTCAGTTAACTAACTATTGCTTGAACTTCTAAGAAAAATACACTTATATATTAAATGACATTAATGAAAATAAATATAATAAATTTTATAGGAAATATGTTGCACAACCGCCTGCGACAGACAGACAAGTTTAGCAGGCGCCCTTTTACCTCAGCGCGTTAAACTCGTCGCTCATTTGGGTGCAAGGTTTACTGTTTAATACATTTTGTATTGTGTTTCAGAAGTTCTAATTTAAGATTCACTTTAAAATATTGCCTTTTCTTCAGAAAATAATTTCATTTAATAATTGCAGTATATATGGTTTAGATTGTTATACCACTAACTGTTAAAAGTACTGTTTGCTACTGCATTAATACTTTTTTTTTAAGGTTTCTTCTGTTTTCATTTTTCAGACAGTAATATGGGCATTTTTGTATTTCTTTGCCAGAAACAAATAAATCTTAATAACTAAATGAGTTGTATACATTCTTTAGTTTTAAAGGTAGAAAAGAACACAGATATCGGATCGGTATCGGCCGATACTGGCAAACTCTGGTATCGGAATCGGATCAGAAGAGAAAAAGTGGTATCGGTACATCCCTACTCCTGCCCATCATGATCATGAACTATATGAGTTTGTTGGACAGATATAACACCCTTGATTCTTCTGGGAAAGATTTCTGCAAGTGTTGGAGTGTGTCTGTGGGAATTTACCCATGTATTCAAAAGCATCTGTAAGGTCATGCACTGAGGTTGGACGAGAAGGCCTGGCTTCCAGCTGACTTTCCGATTCATCCACAGGTTGTCAGTTGTGGTTTAGGTCAGGCTAGTCTGATCTGTGCAGGCTACTTGAGTTCCACCACACCAAACTTGTCAAACCATGTTTTTATGGACCTCACTTTGTGTTGTCATATTTAGAAAGAAAAGTGCCTTCTCCAAACAGTTGCTACAAAGTTAGAAGGATACAGTTGTCTAAAATGTCTTCGTACGCTGTGTCAATAACATTAACCTTCACTGGAATGAATGGGCCTGGATCAAACCCTAAAAAAAAAGCCAGACTATTCTCCATTCTGCATCAAACATTTCTTTTGGCATTATACATAGGTAGTATTCACCTGGCATCCATCAAACTCAGATTTGCCAGATAGTGAAGTGTGATTCATCACTTCAGAGAACATGTTTCCACTGCTCCACAGACCAGTGGCGGTGTGCTTTACATCACTCCAGCTAACGCTTGGCATTGCGCATAGTGATCTTAGGATTGTGTGCAGCTGTTCGGCCTTGGAAACATATTTCCTGAAGGTCCCAGTGTGCAGTTCTTGTGCTGATGTTGCTTCCAGAGGCTGTTGGAAGCAACAATAACAGCACAAGAATGAGTGAGTGATGCAACAGAGGATATGCGATTTTACACGCTATGTGCTTCAGCATTTGACATGCCCAATTTTGTGAGTTTGCTAAGCCTACTGCTTTGTCGCTGAGTCACCGTTGCTCCTAGACATTTCCATTTCACAATAATTTATATTAAAACCTCTTGCAGTTAGATCTAGCAGAGCAGAAATGTCAAAAACTGACTTGTGACATCCTATGCTAGAGCCTTTTTAATGTTACTGAGCTTTTCAGTAATCTTCAGACAGTCTTTGTGGATGGAGATTGCATAGCTGTATACTTGACTTTATACACCTGTTAACTGTGTGTGTGTGTGTGTGTGTGTGTGTGTGTGTGTGTGTGTGTGTGTGTGTGTGTGTGTGTGTGTGTGTGATCACCATATATTTTTGATCAGAGATGTCCATATACTTTTGACCATATAATGTATATAGTGATTTGAGAACACTTTCCAACTCCTTTTTGCACAGACTTACTGAAAAGTTTTTTTTTTTTTTTTAGTTTACAAATTTAAAACAAAATTAGCCCAATTGGAGACACATTCTCCTTGAATTGAAAGGAATTTTCTTTTTAGCATTTTAAATGCTCAAACTATCAGGAGGTCCATCTACTTTCTTACATATTTGATTATTGTGCTATCAACAGAAACCAAAATAAAATGAAAACATATGAACTCTTTAATAACTGTCATATAGAACATATACTCCTAGCACCTGCGTGTCATTTGTTCTGTATTCTTGCATGCCTCATGCTTTGTAATGGTGCAGGAGAGGAAATAATGTGCAAGAACAACTAGATAAATCTCTGAATAACACATAAATATTCATTCATTCATTCATTTTCTACCGCTTATCCCGAACTACCTCGGGTCACGGAGGACAATATTATTGAGCTTAAATGTATGATATATATCGATTGTACGGTAAACGTCTTGTCACAAGTACACAGATGTGCGTCTGACACCATGCGTCATTGTCCACAGGCACCTGGTTTACTGTGTGTGGGATGTGCTATTGGAGTTCCTAATCCCAGAGCTGTCTGATGACGACTTTCAAAAGATGCTGCTCCAGAGCCTTTCAAAAAACGCAGAGAAACTACCATCATAGGAACTCTATGAAACCTGACGCACATGTGTTTCAACAGCCACCTACTAAGAATGAGCCTGGTCATTCATGGAAGTGAGTGAGGCAAAATGGAATATATGCAGGGCTTTGGTCTGACTCTAATTTAGCCCTTACGTGTCTGGGTCTCGCACACAATATGTGCATCTGGCCTAGCTTTGATTACTGGCCACCTGTTTTGCATTTTAGCCGGCCTTGACTGATCTCCAAAACACCCCTGGACCAGATCTGAATTAGTGGAGAGCTCTCTTCTCAAGCTCTTATCCACCTTCTTCCGGTTCAATCTTGGGGCAAACCTTTTACAGATGGACTCGTATTAAACTTCAGAACATCGGGACAGATTAAACTTAACTCGGACCTCCTTTAGAGTCTATGTTTTAAAGTCAATTTAAGTTTATTTGTTGCTTTTTTTCTCTTGCTCCTTGCCATGGGCACTGCACTGTGACACATTTGTCTCTCATTTGCTTAAGATTCCAACCTCCAACTTCCTGTTGAATCTTCGTCCACTTTATTTAGGTTGTAGGGTTTTTCCATGTGAGCTGGCACGGGTTTTAGTGTCGTGTTGAAACTGTACATGCTTCAGGAGAGCTTTTACAATTTAGTCTTGTCTGTTCACAGAGTGGGACTTGGGAACTTACTACCTGTTTTATGTTTGGCCTTAAAGAAAGGGTTATTTAGAATATAACTCAGAATAATGTAGAATGGCGAGGGGTTTTCTTTCCATTCCAAATTCTTATTCTAAATATTGTTGGATGTTTTAAGTTTCCACATGTTGGAACTAATGTACTTACTAAATGAAGTATTTTCCTAACTCTTGTGCACTTTGATAAAATCACAAAGAATATTAGACCGATGTCTTAAACGTAAATGAAATGTCTTTTCTGCCTTAATATGTTCGTAAACCTGTTTTTTCTGTAAAGCAGTATAAAGAGTTTGAAAGGAATGGATTAGAAGCCATGGAAAAAAGTCATTAATTAATGGTCAACAAGTGTAACTTTCCAAAGTGGTATAATGTTTCATGAAATGATTTCATTTATCATGTCGTCTTCTGCATTACGTCCCCCTTCCCCTTCCTGCCCCGGTATAGTGATCCATGTGATTCTTGTGAATTGTTTACTATCATGATCCAGGAAAACAATGCTACCTACTCTTATGTGAAATGTATCGTGTATGCTTTAATTATTGCACTGCTTCTAATTGTATCAGTGGAGAAATGATGTTGTAAGCTGTAATAATAATAAACATGCAAGAAAAACTGATATGAAATCTATTTATGCATAAATATCTTCTGCATATCTTCTAAATGTAAATGATCCATGTCAAGTAACACTGTGGATATAATTATAGATACTTGTGGAAGCCTTATAAACATGTGTACATGTTTTTTTTTTAATGTACGTTTTAGATGATGGTGAATGAGAAGTTTTATGAATGATTTTCTCAGGATGCAACACAACTGACCGCAATTTGACCGTAAGCATTTTAATGTGCATCACACACACAATCTGCATTATTGTCAGGTTTCGTGGAAATCTAATTTGTGTCTACTTCACACCACCCTGGAGCACTGATTTATGCCTGATGTGGGTCCTCTTGGGGCGGAGGAACAGGACCTGAACCTATAGAACTAATTTTTAGGTCATAATATCAATTGATTAGAATCAGGATAAAAAAAACAACAACAGATTTTTCTGAGCAATTTAACATTATTTGTTGAACATTTGTATGGCCATAGCACTGCTGTAATGTGACACAACAGGACCAAATATGCAGAAAACGATGTGTAAAGTCCTATAACTAATATTACCATGGTTATTCATCAGTAATATACACAGCTTATTCAGCAGAAAGCTTTTATCATATCATTTGAACAATTATTTTGATAATTAATTTAATAAGTGGCTTAAGGGGCTTTAATAAGTGTTCCTATTCACAAACTCTATTTCTTTTCTGTTAGTCTAGAATTTAGACAGTACTGAATAATTCATAGTCGTTACTGAATAACATGCTTGAGTCATCATTCATTCATTCATTCATTCATTCATCTTCTACCGCTTATTCGAACTACCCCGGGTCACGGGGAGCCTGTGCCTATCTCAGGCATCATCGGGCATCAAGGCAGGATACACCCTGGATGGAGTGCCAACCCATTGCAGGGCACACACACACACACACACACACACACTCATTCACTCACGCACTCACACACTACGGACAATTTTCCAGAGATGCCAATCAACATACCATGCATGTCTTTGGACCGGGGGAGGAAACCGGAGTCATGCTTGAGTCAGTTCAATTTAATTTGTATAGCACTATTTACAATGAACATTTTTGCAAAGCAGCTTTACAGAAATATAAAAATTTCTGTTTAAATATGTGACATATTTATCCCTTATGAGCAATAATATAATATCTCCAGAATAATCAGGTACTTATGTAAGTTTTTTTTTTTTTTTTAATCAATTGATGCTTGAACCCAAATACTAATTTGTAAATATAGACTAAATATCTGCTCATCTGTTTATCCAACAGTTTATCTATTTTTTAATGGTTTAATGCATATTAGGGTGATGTTTTAAGATGCTGGAACTGTGTATAACAAACAGAGATTTAAGACAATGCCATGGTGAAGATATCTGTCTCAAAGATATCTCAATATACTTTTACGAATTTTGCGTCATTTGTTTGCATATTCACATTTACTAATGCTAACATTAACACTGAATATTGGTGTTTTATTGTCATAGTTATAAACAGAAACTTTACATTACTACTTTAAATATCCTCTTGCCATGGAATGGAAATTAACACGTAGCCCCATAACAATTAACGATTGATTATCGTTATCAGTGAAAGCTTGAAGCAAGCTGCTTTGATTGAGGCCATATATAACATTTCAAACGATCAGTGATCTTCCTAACACACCCATACTGAATGAATAAAGCATTGGAGACATGTTCGCATGCAAATGGGTTCAAGAACAAAAGCACAAAGCTTTCTGTATCAGGTTTTATAACCAACATTCTGATGAAATGGAAATGCTTTTACTCTTTCTAGTTCTGCATCTTAGTGAGCTGCCATGAAGCAATGTTGAATTTTTTTATTTATTTATTTTTTTAAGAGTATCTATTTACAGCTAGCTAGCTATCTATAAGGATTAAAAGTGACCGCGTATGCAATGTCTATGTACTGTATAAGACTAGGCCTGGAGTCTGATCCACAGTATTAGTACTCGCACACACAATTTCCGGTGAAAGGGCCACACATGAGCATCTGCACATTTACAGACTGTCCATCAGGAGTTGCTGAGGTAACCCATTGAGACTTAAGGTAAGTTGGAGCCCCTATGGAGCTAAAACTCGTTCTCTACTATCAGGAGCTCACATATTTGGAGCATGTGTCCTGGTTACTCAGGTAAAAGCCCTCCTTTCTCTCCACAGGCTGTTAAAATCACCGTGAGACTGAAGGCTTTTTTTTGGCGGTAGTGGTGTGTGAGATTTTATAGTTTGTAGCTCGTTGATGCTTCTAAGGAACATCTCCAGAAAACTGATCAGTAGCAGAGTTTTGCCTTTGGTCATATATTTATTCTTTTCCTTCCTTTCATATGCATGTGCTAACAACTAATATCCATTACATCATAATTCAATAATCAGGTTTAAGTTTTGGTTCCAATTTGGATTCAGATTAACCCAAAAGGCTTAAATGTTGCATGTGGTATTGGATTATATGTTCATGGTTATTATCAGCTGAGAAAAATTATATTCATAAATAGTTCATCATCTGCTTTTTCTTATCTACAAAATTTTTTATCTGTTTGTATTATTGCTAATTGATCTCACAAGGATGAAGTTTTCAAATTGTTTCCCTTTTCTTTTATCATCCCACCATTCAGAAGATTAGCGTGGCCTTTCGTGGCACACACAACATGTTCTTAATGATGTTATCTAGATACCAAAGGGAACAACTTTGGCACTAAGTAGAGGTTTTGCTGTTTTACTTTCACTGTTGTCTGTCTTGTGTAATAGGATCATGGGGGACATTGACACTCCAGTGGTGGTCACTCTTTTTTTATTTTTTAAACATCCCATACTGACCAGGATGAAGTGCTTACCAGAGGTGTGGGTAAGTCACACATGTGCAAGTTAAAAGTAAGTCTCAAGTCATGAATGTCAAGTCAAAGTCAAGTCGAGTCTCAAATTTGTGACTTAAGTCTGACTCAAGTCAAGTCGAGTCCCCCATCTCTGAATCATTTAACTCAAGTCCGAGTCAAGACTCAAGTCATGAATGTCAAGTAAAAGTCGTGTCTTTTTTAATATCTGTCAAGCAAATCTCAAGTCTCAAATTTGCGACTTAAGACTGACTCGAATCAAGTCATATGACTCGAGTCCCCCATCTCTGGTGCTTACTGAAGATGAATGAGTATACGTAAAAAAGGTTACTCGCCAGAAAGCTGGCTGCAGGCTTCCATTTATTATATTATTTATTTCTTTTGAAGACTTACTTTTTTGTGTCTCTATGATTTATTCTCAGATCTAAGCTACTAATTTTAACAGAAATACACAAAGCGTGTGAAAAACGGGTCAGAAATTCAGTTGACCTTCATGACGATGATATATAACTGATATTTTATCATTAAGTTTTATCTTCTGATTTAGAACTAATTGAAAATCTAAGGGGGTCACGGTGGCTTAGTGGTTAGCACGTTCGCCTCACACCTCCAGGGTTGGGGGTCCGATTCCCGCCTCCGCCTTGTGTGTGTGGAGTTTGCATGTTCTCCCCGTGCCTTGGGGGTTTCCTCCGTGTACTCCGGTTTCCTCCCCCGGTCCAAAGACATTCATGGTAGGTTGATTGGCATCTCTGGAAAATTGTCCGTAGTGTGTGATTGCGTGAGTGAATAAGAGTGTGTGTGTGTGTGTGCCCTGTGATGGGTTGGCACTCCGTCCAGGGTGTATCCTGCCTTGATGCCCGATGACGCCTGAGATAGGCACAGGCTCCCCGTGACCCGAGGTAGTTCGGATAAGCGGTAGAAAATCTAAGAGAGCTGGACTGTTCCTGCTTGCTCACAGACCATCAAAAAAGTTTAGGGCTCATGTACTTCTGTGATCTAAAGGGGGAGCCCTGGTCACAGTTTTGAATTTGCAAGGAATTTGTAGTGTGTGTGTGAGTGTGTGTGTGAGTGTGTGTGAGTGTGAGTGTGTGTGTGTGTGTGTGGTCCTGGTCCTGGTCCTGGTCTGCAGAGTTACTTATTCTGTCTTAATCTTCATTAAAATCTGTTAGCGAATGTCATAAAACAGGTTTCACAGCACTGATTTTAATGAGAAATGATTACTCCTAACCCTAAGATTGTGGGTTCAAGTCTCGAGTTGCCCTTGAGCAAGGCACCAAATGTTCCCCGGGCGCTGTCTCCGGGTGTGTGTTCATGGTGTGTGTGTTCACTGCTGTGTGTGCACTTTGGTATGGGTCATGGGTATGGGTATGGGTCACCATACTTAGCTGTATGTCACTGTCACTTTTTTTAAAAATGTCCATTCAGTAACTACTAGTAATGAATGAAATTCTAAATTGACTGCATAAATACCTCTGATTTGTGGCTTGCTATTGGCTGCTGTTGATATCTCTTGTATACAAAATTAATAGTAAAAAAAAATTGTAAATAAAATTTGTCCTTCTGCTTACATGTTATGCTAAATGAACATATATGATGAGAGTGTGAAGACTTCAACGCTTGTCTTATTCCTTCTATCTTTCACACCTACACACAGTGTAAACAGGCTGGGACACGCTTGTGTCTGTGACTGCTCTGAGTAGGTGTGTTCCTCAGGCTGTCAGTAGTGAGCTCATGAGTTGTGTGTATGTGAGTAATCACGTTCAATCCACTCACCATTATTCAACATTTAGTCTATGTTCTGTCACGCTTGCTGTAACTGTAGCTTATCTTACTCAAACCCCACATGGAGGAAGTGGTAGCTTAGTGGTTAAGGTGTTGGTCTACCAATTGGAAGGTTGTGAGTTTAAATCCCAGGTCCACTGAATTCAAGTTCAATTTATTTGTGTAGCACTTTTAACAATTCACATTGTCCTAAAGCAGCTTTACAGAAGTGTAGAAACAGAAGAGGAAAAAAAATTATATATATATATATATATATATATAAATAATAATAAGAAGAAAAAGAAATAAATGAATACATCCATTTAAAGTGTAAAATTAATTTAAAAATATTCATTTAAAATTTAGAACCCTATACAGTATATCTATCCCTATCCCATGAGGAAGAAAGATATGAGGAAGAAACCTTGAGAGGAACCAGGCTCAGAAGGGAACCCATCCTCATTTGGGTGACTAAGCCAACAGCACTGGGCATTTGTCACATGCCATAAATGTAAATCAACATTTGCAGACAACAACTTATGGAGCGTGTTATACAAAATTAGCTAGCTTGTATGATGTGGCCCATCACAAAGCATTATTAACTTATTAACTGATTTACCAATGTAAAGTTGATTCTGTTCCTATAACAGCACACACCAATCAGATTCTATTTCAATTTGCAAACACTCACTCACTCTCACTCCTTTTCTACCGCTTATCCGAACTACCTCGGGTCACGGGGAGCCTGTGCCTATCTCAGGCGTCATCGGGCATCAAGACAGGATACACCCTGGACGGAGTGCCAACCCATTGCAGGGCACACAGACACTCTCATTCACTCACACAATCACACACTACGGACAATTTTCCAGAGATGCCAATCAACCTACCATGCATGTCTTTGGACCGGGGGAGGAAACCGGAGTACCCGGAGGAAACCCCCGAGGCACGGGGAGAACATGCAAACTCCACACACAAAAGGCGGAGGCGGGAATCGAACCCCCAACCCTAGAGGTGTGAGGCGAACGTGCTAACCACTAAGCCACCGTGCCCCCCAATTTGCAAACAATAATAATTTTTATCTGTTTATTTATTTTCATACTTTCTATTAATTTCAAGTTATTTTTAATGCTGAGGATCATCATCGAATGCTTGAACACTTTCCTGCACATGGAAATGCTTCGAATGCTTGAACACTTTCCTGCACATGTTGTAGCCAGGACTATGTCAAGCTGGATAAAATTTCTGACCTCCGACTACGTCATACCATGCCCCCTCAACTTCAAATTCCTAATGGGGAAAGACACAAAGGTCTCTTGAGCCTTGAGTACTGCATCTGACCTCAAATCCTCATGGCTGCTCACACTGTCGACTGTAAACAAAGCCACAGGATGTGTAGTCTCTTGTAATAACCCTGCTTACTGATGTAAAATACTGACTTAGACTTATTTCCCTTGGTGAATTATACTGAGTACAGTATGTGAACAATTTTCAAATAAAATATAGAACATGGATTTATTCCACTGTTGCAAGAGTTAAAGGTTTTTACTTCAAAACAGTGTTAGAACCAGGTCTGTAATTTGTGCGCATAATGTTACTGGCTTAGTTTTGTTGACTGTCTCTACTGTATTCTTCTGCAGGACATCTGATCGGTCATGACGCAGGTATTGACAGGAGCATCTGCAAGAGTGCAGAGTTTCTCAGGAATCTGGTATGTGTTTATTAAATTCCTGATTAATAACCCACTCTGAGCTGCAGCTGTTGTCTTTCTTTCTTCTCACAGGCTTTGTCCTTTTCCAATTCTCACACACACACACCGCTTTTTTCTGTCAACTCATTCTGAAAACATGTAAAGAGAAAAATATTGAGCAGGAAAATCACCAATTGAAATTATAATGCATTATAATATGAATTTATTTCTAATGAAATCATCCATATTATATGGTATCAGTTAATATTCAAATAATATTAGTGTGAGAAAATCCAAATTGGTGCATGTGTGCAATGTTAGTCATATGTTTTGTCCTAAATGATATTCTCTCAGCTGTGATATACTGGCATCCTGTCCATGTTTTTAACCTGCCTTCTGCCCTGTGTGTCTCCTGAGATGAGCGGTGTAGAGGATGGATGGATGGATGGATGGATATTACCTCAGCTGTGTTTTGATGAAGATTATCATGATGACGATGATGACGACGATGATGACGACGATGATGACGACGATGATGATGATGATGATGATAGTGGTGGCTGTGTAGAAAAGTGTCTAACAAATCTTCCTAGTAAGTTGAGAACTTTTTTTGGGATTGTGAATCCATAACATATGATTTACACCATTTTTATACTCATTAAAACTTTCAGTTTCAATTCTTCTAGAGGATACCAATCCTGTCAGGATCAAAATGTTTCATTATAAGACAAAGGCAATCAGACAGAAAATTTTGTATTGATTTACAGTGACACTTATCTAATGGGACCCATTGGTGCAAACCAAGCTAGCAAAATTCAACACTAATATCTACTGATCAGTATATTACTATAAAGAGCATCCTACATAAAAACACATAATATTTACTTACACAGTAACGCATCCACTTTGCTGGATGGGAGTTTGCCTTCGCACTTTTTTTTTACAGCGGATATAAATAACCACACAGCCCTGTTCTGTTCTGTCCAAATTAATTTGTCAAATATTTGAATATATAATAAATTACTCAAATTCAAAATGTTTTGCTTTTGTTCCTTGTTTGTTCACACTCTTGCTTCTGACCATCTAAATAATACTAGCACAAACATGGCTTTCTCTG
Organism: Tachysurus vachellii; assembly: GCF_030014155.1. NCBI lineage: Eukaryota > Metazoa > Chordata > Actinopteri > Siluriformes > Bagridae > Tachysurus > Tachysurus vachellii. The sequence goes on from NC_083474.1 coordinate 6,042,804, forward strand.
TGTATATAGTTTATTTGTATATTTCATTAATTGCTTTGACTACATAAATAAATCCCATATTACACGATTAACAACCATTCATTTAATCTTTTTGTCTTCTCAGTGTATTATATAAATTTAGAGAGCTTTCACACAGACAGTTCAGTACTGTATGAAACAAAGACACTGACACTTATAACGCCTGATAACTTATTATTGTAAAAGCTGTCATATGGACCACGAAGTGCACTCCGTGTAGGAGGTGGTGTGAGTTTCGTTGCACTGGAACTGTGCCGTGATTTCCATGAATGTGAACTCAACTCGTACTCGGGTCTGCACTTGTTTAGATAGTAAAGTAACCTGCGTGTGTGTTTTAGCCGATGATGACATCATTAGTGTAACATGTACTATGAGTGGCAGGGGGACGCAGAAGAGCTAAGGTGTCTTACTGCACATAACAGCACAAATAAAAGTGTCATGTTGTGTTTTCCATGCATGTTAGTAATGATTTAAAATGAACACAAATTCACTGGGTTTAATAGAATCAAGTGATTCTGAAACCAGACCAAAGCTGCTGTGGAACAATCACACTAGGATTTGAATTGCAGCAAACATACCCAGTGTGAAAAACACCTGATATTTATTATGTCTTGAGGCACATGTATTTACCATATATTTAGGAAAATAATATTTAATCTTTAAGGTTAAAAAAAAAAAAATATATATATATATATATATATATATATATATATATATATATATATATATATATATATATATATATATATATATTTTTTTTTAATTTTATTTTTGTGACTGATCAGCAGATTGTGGTTTCTGCAGCAAATTAAAATTAAGAACTCTCATTGTGGTGAGAGGCAAATCTATAAAAGGTTGCTCAAATGAATAAGTAAATTAAATAAATAAATAGATCATTTACAAACCTAAAATAATCTGCAAGACTTTATTATTATTATTATTATTATTATTATTATTATTATTATTATTATTATTAACACTGATTCTTGATGCATGCACTCATTATATACCATTATATATCATGCTAAACCCACTATATTCTATTCTATTCTATTCTATTCTATTCTATTCTATTATATATAGTAAAAGTTCCAAAAATTGGTCTTCATATAATTGTCTAATGAAGAAACAGCTCAGAATTGGCTACATTTACATTTACAGCATTTGGCAGACCTCCTTATCCAGAGCGATGTTGTACAAATGTGCGTTCAAAGTCTCTATCATTGAATACATTAACTGTGGTTCACTAGGTTAGAAACGTAAGATACCATGAGTCTAAAACACTGTTCAAAGTTTTTTTAATTTATATATATATATATATATATATATATATATATATATATATATATATATATAAAGGACAACTCTTTATATATATATATATATATATATATATATATATATATATATATATATATATATATATATATATATATATATATATTTAAAGAGTTGTCCTTTTTCACAAAATGAGGTTGAGATCAAACTGACCCCAGACATGACCAGTCAAAATGTCCACAGGATGGGTTAGGGTTAGAGATGGGTTTTTCAGAGATGTCGAAGATGACAATGTCAATTTGACCCCAGACGTTGCAGGAGGGTTAATCCAAGATAATTCATGTCAAAACTCCCTGTGATGACATGAGAAAGAAGAAAGCATAAGGGGAACCAGGCTCAATAGGGAACTCATCCTGTCCTGAGTGACACCAGATGCGATGAAGTGTGATTGTTAAACATCCCACTTCTTGGTTTCAACTAATTGATGAAGGCTGTGGTTTGCAAAAAAGCTTAACAAGCATGTACAGAATCTCATTTTTGAATGTTTGTATGGATCAGATTAAGGATTTAAAATTTTTTTCCAAAGCATTATATTACAAAGATTTATAGATCTTTGTGATATAGTCATGATTAACAAGAGGAGATAATGCAACATCACTGTGATGCTACCTTACAATGATTTTAAAGATGCTGCAGGAATATCTAGCAAGTACTTCTTACTCCATGTGTGCTACAACTACAATCTCTAGCATCAATCACCTTTCTGGATAAAAGGAAGACCCTTCTCTGGGGAAATACTTTATATCTCAGCCTACCAGAATTTTGTTGTGCTTTGTTGAGAGCAAAGTAGAATGTTTTGAACAAAATTGGTTATGTAAAGAACATATTGGTGCTAAAACGAAATGAACACTGGAGAGAACACCATACCCATGGTGAAGCATGGTGGTGGCAGCATCATGCTATGGGGCTGATTCTCTTCAGCTGGGACTGGTGCTCAAGTCAGGATAAAGAGAATCATTGATATCTCCTAATCTGTTCTGGCACAAAATCTCTGTTAGGCAGCTATCGATAAAGAATTCCAGGACAACAAAGATATGGCTTCAGAAGAAGACAAGTGTTTTGGAATGGCTCAGGCTGAGGCTAAATCCTAACAAAAATGTCTGGAATGATTTGAAGAGGGCTGAGCACAGACGAGACACTCCCGGTTTGATAGATCTGGAACATTATTTTAAGGAAGAGTTAATTTTCCAAGTTTCTTATCCAAAACGAATGAGTGGTGAAATCTTAGCATGTGTATGTAGAATTGTATGTCCCCTGGAATTAAGTCTTACAACCCGAGTTTGCTGATGTGTTTGACATGTCCGTTCTCATATTCTATGCTCTGGAGTTGCAAAGCTTGGGGATGTGGTAGCTTAGGGATTAGGATATTGGATTGCTGACCAGAAGGATAGGAGTTCGATTCCCAGGTTCACCGCAGGGTGCCTAAACAAGGCCCCTAACCCTCAATTGCTCAGTTGTATAAAATGAGATTAAATGTAAGTGAAAACTGTTCTCAGCTTCTAAAAGACCACTCTGACTCACCTTACTTCATCATTACCTTTGGATTCTATGTTGTTTTTTTTTTATTTAAACCTATGATAGCTTTGCCACAGTGTTAATCTCATTTTATCCTACTATGTAAACATCATGCCTTATTCTCATACATTATTGTTCTTTGTTTTTTATTTTAATGAGTGTTCTTGGGTAAATAATTGCCCAGCACAATTAATGGTCCTTTTTTAATCAAATGATTATAGAAATACCAGTAAAAGGCATCTTCTTTTGGGAACAACTTCTTTTTTTTTTTTGCAATAACAGCTCAGAATGACGTGTTACTGTTGTCAGCTGCACCTGCTGGGACTTTTCTGCTCTTTGGTGGGAAAATGCTTTTATATTTTGTCAAGGTCTTTGAGAAATAGATGGGTTATAGTGAGCTTTCATTACGTGAGGATCATTTAACTAAAGGAGCCCCAAGCTTGCTATATACATTACATTGTTTTCATATTGCTGCATATGTTGAAAGCACTGGAACTCGTTAAAGGTGTTGCTTAGATTAGACTGAAATGAAAATACTTTGCCTCAGAATTGTAAACTTTTATTGTGGATATTTTTTGGTGCATTTACTTTTAAATTTAACTTCTAAATCATCCACAAAATCTGTTCTAACGTCATATGGTCAGTAATGTTAACTTGAAAATAATACCGCCCTCTGACTTATAGGTTTGGGTGTTACAGTGACTCAGAGGTGCTTTCCTTCCCTCAAGTCTTCTTAAGTTTCAGGCTCACAGATTGGATTATGCAATGTTCTGTTAGAAATCCGCTCAGAGAGCTTTGCCTCTGACCTCATCTATGCAAAAATGCACCAAAGGAAAACGTGACTGAATAATGTGCATCATTAATAAAAAGTTAGGAACGCTCTGGGAAAGAAGCCTCGTTGCCTCACTCAGCAGGAAGCCGCACATGAGAATGTCATTCTGTGTTAGCTTAACCTGGAACCTTGTCAGAGAAGTTTACATTTTCTAAGTGATATTTCTTGTAATATTAAACAAATCAATCATAGCTTGTAATTAATTAAATTTTCTTTTTTTTTTTCTTTTCTTTTTTTCAATTACATCAGGGTTATCTGATTTTGGCAGCAGACTTGAACACGGTTAAATTGAGACTTTTTTCTTTTGACAGGTAAGTAAACATGACTACAGACAAAAAGTGGCAAATTAACAGTGAGATGAAGTGATTTCAAAAGTTGGAAACTAGAATAATTTCTCACTGAGAGCAAATGTGTGTTTTTTGTAACTGGAATAGGAATTTAATATAATAAGAGATTTGTTTTATAATCATGGCTACTGAAAAAAAGTCAGTGTAAATCAGCATAAACCTGGCACAGAACATTCCTAAAGCATTAGCCAAGTGTCAATACTTAAACCACTAAGCATTGAAAGCCTTTTGTGAATTCATGAAAGTGTCCTTAACTAAATTGGCCGATGTCATTTGTCCTGAATGAATAGAAGCAGAGATTTATGAATATCATCTTGTGTCACCACAGCTGTTAGGTTATATCAGGTTATACCCTACTGCAGTCATCCCACCGATATTAAATTCACTATATTGAAGCATATAATATAGAAATTTGGGTGACTGACCATTGGATATTATGATGTGGTGTAATCTGGTGTCCTTTCTAAAAAGTTTGGACAAGCCTTCCTCACACGAAGGGAAAATATGCAACTAACGTGCGCTACCCCGTCTGACGTCAGCTTAGTTGAGATTAAGGCAGACTTTTGGACATGTTATCAAGGGGCCCTGGGTCTTGAAGAGGAAGCTTGCGCAGCTGCTCCTTTTACCATCACCAGCTCGCTGCACCTGTGATCTGATGGACATGCTGGACTCCTAGACCCCAGCTCACACTGGATGTGCACTGACAGAACTGACTTCACCCATTAATGACATCATGGGAGAGACCAGAGCTGGCTGGGTGTAGATGGGTGTCTGGTTTGCACAGCTGCTGCAACACACAGGAGCTGCCGCACACAAAGTAGCTGATTGTCAAAAACATACTTGAGCCAGACATGTTTTGCTTGGTGTGTGAAACTAGTAGATTTGTAGTCACTTCAAATATAAAGTAACCATTATGAACATTTTCAGAGAGAAAGGGCAAGCTATAAATGTTTGGCATCCCTATAGGTGTGGTTTAAATGTATTTGAATGTGCAGGTCTTCGATAAAATGTGTCTGTCTGTCTGTCTGTCTGTCTGTCTGTCTGTCTGTCTGTCTGTCTGTCTGTCTCTATCTATCTATCTATCTATCTATCTATCTATCTATCTATCTATCTATCTATCTATCTATCTATCTATCTATCTATCTATTTTCAGTATGTAGTATGGATAAAGGTATAATAACACCTGGCAGTGACATGGGAAAGTTTCAAACTTGGTTGATGACATTACTGAAGATTTGGATTCTTGTGATCAGGACATGACGATCCAAACAAAGAACAAACCCAATAACTGCAAAGTCAAAAGTAATGCAAGAAAAACTTAGTTTTCTTCAGTAGTGCAATCGCAGATAGTCATTCCAATGTATTTGCAATCCAAGTACAATCCATTTACATGGATAAGTGTGTGATGTATGGGGTCATTGTCTTGTGAAAAGACCCATCTGTGGCCAAGCTGTAACCAACTGGAATAGCCAGCCATGAAGTACTGTATAAAGTATAAAGTATCATGATAATTCATGATTTCAAAATATGATCCTCAAAAAATCCTGTAGTCATTAGGTGTTCCAAAGCATCAGCGTTGACCGTGAGTATAAGTCTTTTTTCCTTTTGTCTTCTTTGCTCAACATGGCAAATTCAATTACAGTGATGGTTAAGTTTGATCACTGTAGTCTGTATGATTTCACACAACATTTGCTCAAATGGCTTGGCAAGAAGCGAAGGGTTTTGTTGTGGTACATTCTTGGTTTCATGGGTTATAGGGAATTACATTAAGACCACATGGGAACATGGGGTACATATTAAACAGATCGAACCCTTGCACTCAGACAGCTGCAGTAGTGGTCACTAGCCTAATTCATAACAGATAATAAAATGAACTACTTACTGTACATAACACTAGCCAGATAGCTAAAGTATAGGTTCTTTAGTATGTTGTCATTTCAGAGAGCACTGCTCTGCACTGAATGGCAGGGTGATGGTAGGATAACAAACCATTTGCAATAATGTATTACTTAGCTATCGTTATCTTTTGTTAAATAATTTTATACCTGGACAATGGTCCAAATTCTCCTATCATTCAGTTATTTCAATTTCACGCTAAATAAAAAAGAAAAACCCATGTATCATGGTCAAAATGAAAAAGCTCTATCGCACAAAAATCTGTATCTCTCTCTCTCTCTCTCTCTCTCTTTTGTTTTTACTGCTTTTTTTGAATAACGTTGAGACATGATGACATCTGGGATATTTAATCTGGTGTATATATTCCAAGTGCTGGCTGTGAACAATTATTACATGGTTGCCAAAGTGACTCACAGCAGAATTAGTTAAATAGCATTCACATGACTGATGCATTCTTCCATGGAAAGAGATGCTGTTAGGGTACGCATAAGTGATTAGCTGGATTAACTCATAATGCACCGCATTAACAAATAAGTGGTGTGAAAAAGAAACATTTCAAAAGCCATTTAGCCTCAACAGATAATCAAAATTAGCAATGGAACTACTAACAGACTTCCCTAAACCTGGGCTGGATTGAATGTGCTGTGTAAATCTGCCTTGGTGAACATCTGAGTATGTTTGTATATTCTTGAGCATCTGTAAATTGATAGATAAACAGTATGATTTAAATATTATGAAGTTGGCCTAAGACTTTATTTTAGTGTTCTGACCAGGCAAGGGTCATGTATAGTCATTTAGGTGCTGACTAAAATAGATGACTACAATATCATTCTTTCATCAAATGTTTCAGCTTTTCTTTTTGTTAATTCTCACTCACTCTCTCACTCACTCATTTTCTACCGATTATCCGAACTACCTCGGGTCACAGGGAGCCTGTGCCTATCTCAGGCGTCATCGGGCATCAAGGCAGGATACACCCTGGACAGAGTGCCAACCCATCACAGGGCACACACACACACTCTCATTCACTCACGCAATCACACACTACGGACAATTTTCCAGAGATGCCAATCAACCTACCATGCATGTCTTTGGACCGGGGGAGGAAACTGGAGTACCCAGAGGAAACCCCCGAGGCACGGGGAGAACATGCAAACTCCACACACACAAGACGGAGGAGGGAATTGAACCCCCAAAACTGGAGGTGTGAGGCGAACGTGCTAACCACTAAGCCACCGTGCCGCCTTTTTGGTTAATTAATCACTGAAATATTCTATCAAATATCTCTTTCTTTTTAAAAAGCTTACTTATAGACAAAATAATTCCCCGGTGGTCCAAAAGCAGGATCCCATGCTCTCGCTTACTTGGCCCAGGTTTGGGTCCTGGGCTGGGAACCAACCCAACCACTGAGGGGTTAAATATCAGTGCTGGTCCCAAGCCAGGATAAAATGGTAGGTGCATCAGAAAGGGCATCTGGCATAACACCTGTGCCAAATCGAAATATGCAGATCAATTATTTGCTGTGGTGACCCTGAACAGGTAGCAGCTGAAGGACAACAATGACATAAACAAAGTAATTAGACAGGGTTAGATTTGATCCCATCAAAATTTGGAGCACTTGTTTTAATACACATAGCCCATCTTTTTAGGCAAATTCAAGTTTAACTCATGTCAGCTTAATCCACATGACTGATTCTTATTGTAAGAAATTACAGAAATTGCACCCAAATTCCACTCAAAGGTACACATCTAAAAGAGCTCATTCCTAAAAAGGTATAAGTATCATAAGGTAATACGTTTAGGACGCTAAACGTATAAACTTGATTCAATTATAAATATGGGAACGGCAGCAGGACAGCAGGGAACGGCAGCAGAACACTGCGATTACCATTTAAAGTGACCACTTGGTTGATAACAATACCAAGCCAAAGGTCTACGTGGCCGCAATTACCATTTAAAGTGACCACTTGGTTGATAACAATTGTAACAATACCAAGACAAGGTGTACGTGACCATGATTAACATTTAAAGACAATCAGCTAGACAACAAGGTGTAGCCCAGCCATTTGGGAGACATTTAATTCTTACACTCAACACACATTCGAAGCGGAACTTCATTTAAATTACCAAAAGGGAAAACTGTATATAATGTTTGAGCAGGATTTGCTCAGCGTTCTTATTGACTCCGATGAACCCAAAGTACGTCATGTATTTTGTCACTGCTATGCTGGAATAAACTTCTTGTTCTTCATTAAGATCTTCAACATCATCGTCTTATTTTTACACTACGCATTTTTTATTTCTTACATTATAGACCCGCCTGGACACCCATCTCCAGGGTCCCAAGTTTACTCCTGAGCTTGTGGTACTGCCTCACCAGTTTTAAATGTTTTCTATGCATGTGAGTGGGTTTTCTAGGGTTCTCTGGTTTCCTTCCACCATCTAAAACCGTGTGGGTGCTGGATTTTATTTCAAGAAATCACACTTTAATCTGTTGAAAACCAAGATCAAACAGCTGGAATCAGGTGTGGCTCCTGCTAGATTGGAAAGAAATCCTGCACTCACACTGGCCCTTTGTGGATAAGCTTGGACACCTCTGGCCTAAAACATGCAGATAGGCCAATTGACTGCACTAATTTGCCCATCGGTGTGGGTGAGTGTGAGTGTACCTGGTGTGATGCAAATGGACCAAACTTCGAGTTTCACTGGTGCCAGTTTCCTCCTACAACGTGACACAAAGCACTGCTACAATTTAAACTTATTTAAGGAACAATTAGTCATCTGGAATTCTTTCTGCAATAAAATGGATCTCATCCCTTTTGAGTTGTTGGAGCAGGTGGACCAAATGGTTAAAAAAGTGTCCATCATGTAACTCCACATTGTGGGAGGAGCTTTAGGAACAGTAGCATCCTAAAATAAAAATGTCAAAGGTCTGCAAGCCTGTAATTGCTGCAACTGGAAAAATGTTTGATGAAAGCAAGGTTTGAATCACTAAATTGTTATTTCATTCATTTTCTACCGCTTATCCGAACTACCTCGGGTCATGGGGAGCCTGTGCCTATCTCAGGAATCATCGGGCATCAAGGCAGGATACACCCTGGACGGAGTGCCAACCCATCACAGGGCACACACACACACTCTCATTCACTCACACAATCACACACTACGGACAATTTTCCAGAGATGCCAATCAACCTACCATGCATGTCTTTGGACCGGGGGAGGAAACCGGAGTACCCGGAGGAAACCCCCGAGGCACGGGGAGAACATGCAAACTCCACACACACAAGGCGGATGCAGGAATCGAACCCCCAACCTTGGAGGTGTGAGGCGAACGTGCTAACCACTAAGCCACCGTGCCCCCCTTAAATTGTTATTTCATTTTGTCAAATCATTATTTCTAACCATGTCTTATTCATATCTTAACTACATTTTCAATTCCATTTGCAACTTATGAGTAAAAGTATATGTTTATTTTTTTTGTTTGCTTGGGTTGTTGTATAGTTTGAGTGTTTCCAAACTTCTGAACAGCAGTATAAATTTCAACAAATTATTTTTGGGAATTGTGAAAACTATTTTTCCTCACAATAAATGTTTTATAAGAGTCATCCGGTGCTAAATACTAGGGTGTGGTCACGGAGGTGATTGATGATGAGGTTTGGACATGACAGTCGAGATTCATGAGTGCACACACTCTTTCCAACCCACCTGAAGCTCTTAACATTTCTGTAGCAAAGACCTGTCTTGTTTTGCTGTAAACTGTTCAGACAGACCCTCAGCTGGCATGTTGCTAGGTTTGATATTTAAACTAGCTTGTTGCACTTAAATTATAAATGTCAAACCAACATAAGCGAATGCAGTGATGGCATAAACCAAGGCATCTAATGATTACTTAAATTCCATAATACTCTAAGGTTGCTTGTATGAGACAACACTTCTCATTATAGCAACATTAAATACTACTCAAAGTGTCTTGGAAAGTTCACCAGAACAAGTGGAACCAGAGCACGTCTCCATTCTGATATGTTATTTACTGCTGGTGTAAGAGGAACCGATGCAAAGTAACGAAGAACAGTGATTTCTGTTTACATAATAGGTGCTAAGAGTGAATAGTTACTGCTGTTTACTACAGTAATTTATCATTTCAATTCACCTTGCTTTGATATTATCTGTTCATTTCACTGCTTTCCTGATGCTGCTGTAACAAAGGAAATTTCCCTGTTCCGGAAAGAATAATGGATTATCTTATCGGATCTTATCTATGCAGTTATTATATAGTCAGTTGGTACTTTACATGAACTACTTATACATAATTCTGTGCCATCTTAAGTTGTACTCTGTCTTTAGGTGCTACATTCACAATTACAGAGACTGTAGCAAAAAGTTAAGTGGATATCATTTATTTTCGATAACAGAACATGAGCAACATTTGGAAACTTGATGTGGACATGTGGACACAAAGGTGAGAAAAGTTTTTTTTTAAATTTTTTTGCAAATATGGAGCAGCTTTATATTGTTAATAGCAGAGCGAGTAAAGACAGTAGAGCGTAAGTGATCCGTGGCAAAGAGCACACACTTCTCAGTCCAGGCTATCATTTTAGCAGCAAGAAAACAGATTTGTTGTTGTAAAGAATGCTAGTTGCACCACCAACTACTAACCAGTAATAGAAACATTTACTGCTAACTTCATAATATAGCAATTGGCAACTTGCAGCCATAAAATCATTGCATGTGTCAATGTAGCATTACACTTTGCACGCTCATGCTCATCATCAAAATGTGCGGGAGAGAAACAGACCCACTGTCCCCCCGGCCATATTTACTGCACAGTCTCTGGCTCCAATTTTCTCAAGATGGCAACTGCAATTATGATCAAAAAAGGCTTCAAAAAACCACAGTGGGAGTAAATGGCTCCATGCTGTCCACTCATAATGTACACACAATTATTGCCCTGACCAGGGTGAATCTGTTGCTAAACATTAAGACAAATGTTTACAAAGCTTAATCATTACCTGTAACAGCAACATATTTGGAGCTTTAACCAGTAGAAGGTTCACTCCTGCTTCCCTATCTCTCAGTTAGAGTCAGAAACAGTACGGTACCATGACTTTCATGCCCAGTTAAAGAAAACAGTTCATTCCTGTTCAGGCACGGGTCCCTACCTCTAAAGCAGAGATTACTGCCCCTTTCACTTTGCATTCCTTGAACACTTGCTTTCTGTGATTCTCACAATATATTAGTTAAAGGATGGTGACTGCTGACATTGTGTTTCTAACGGTATATATATATACACAGCTCAAGAGATTTTGAAGCAGTACATGGTGAATTTTGTGTAATTGTTATCAAGTAAATTTGGTCTTTTCCTATACTGAGCAGTAACACCAGTGTTGTGAAACCAACAGTGTATATGATGCTAAAACCTTCACAGACCACTTGGATGTGGCTCTGACAATTTTCCTTATTTTCAGTTCCAAATAAAATAGATGACCTCCTGCTTTTCTTTAGTCTTGTCATCTGATACAATCAAAACATTTTCAGGATCTTCATGCCTAAATTTCTGCACATACAGTATGTGAAAGACATTTTCCCCATGCATTTGTCCACCCACGTTCAGCCGGCACTAGGTAAATCCTTTCTGCATAAAACCAATAAATTCATGTGCATATGAGAGAATTTTTTCAGTCATCAGTTCAACTTAAGAGCAGGAAATTGCTGATATTAATATCAAGCTTTGATTTCAGTTCTACAATTCTAATAACATTTTTGTGCCTTGAAGCACTATGATTAAAGATGAGTCTATCACAGCAGTTCTATGAATTTATTTCCACATAAAAACACTACATAGTGATTGGATTTTTTTCTCTACAGTTTCTACGTTTTTTTTAATCTGGTACAGAGAAAGGAATTACTGAATTACCATCTTGTCTTCATGTTATGTTTCTATCTATACGGAGAAAGCCTTTGGTCGGTTTCAGTATCAAAAAAAAAAAGGTGTGTTTACCTTTTACTAAAACCTAACGCTTACATTCGTTCATGCAATCATTTATCTATCAAATGAGGTAGCATGACACACACACTTATTATTTAGTGCTTTGGTGCTTAGTCTGTATAAGTCAAATTTCAGACACCTGGCGCTGTTTCTCCAGTTTGGAAATGACATTTATCTTATATAACCTATACAGTCTGTTTCAATTTTGTGAAACATGTTCATTATGGGTCTGTTCTAACTGGCAGGATTTATACTGTTCTCTTTAATGGACTTGTGGTGGCATTGCATACTCTGTGTATGATGTAATGCACCCAACATCATACACATTATGCACCCATAACTCTGCAAGGAAGTCTACCCTTATAATAGGTTCACTATAATATCTAATAATATCTAATGACCAATATAAGTTTTTGTGTATTTAACCCTTGTATGTTGTTCGGGTCTGTGGGACCCATATTCATAAACATCAAGTGTTTTGAAAAACTTTGCGTCCTTGTAAATTTCCCACTCATAACTTGATTAAATTTGATTTTCTTTTTTTATTACATTTTATTAAAAAACAACAAAAAACGGGTAGAACTTTAATTAAAAAATGTGATGTAATAAAGGTAAAGGGGAAATATTAACCATATATGCTGTTTATATTGCTTGTAATTGGAATGAAGTAAACATGAGGGAAAATGACTTTACAGATGCCCAAATTATTGTAGTTTGTCCCAACAATACACTAGAAAATTAGTGCTTATGGCCAGGTACCTTTGAAGGTTTAGCTTCTAACAGTAAGCGAGCAGACCTTTAATTAGAGCAGAAAATGTCATTTAGAAACACTGCAGCTTCAGCTTGTCTAAATGTTTCATATTTTATAAGGTTAAATTTCATTAGAGGATCCGTAAAGTAACTTGTATAGATAGTACAGTATTATGTTGAGCTTGAAATTAAATCGTGAGTTATGAGCAGCGAATTCTAAAGACAGCGCTCTGAGAGAACATTTAGGGATCCTGCAGAATCACTCCTTGGAGAAGTCAAGTAGGAGTTCAATGGACCTTAGTCTTAAATAAAATGCATCATTATTTTCTAAAATAAAGGATTAATGATACATACACTAAACCTCAAAATGAAAATAGACCTCATACACTTTCATATTTCTATTCACTTTCGATGACATTTTATGTAATGGATGTTTGATTGATTCATTGCACTGGTGTTGATTTTTGCAGAAATTATAATTTTTTTATTACAAAATCATAATATTGTTTTTTAGTGCAATTTTGTTGTCAAGAGCACAGCCATTATTTGGCCTGTAATTTTGATTAGTTTGGATTGGTATGCTCAAATGAGTGCCAGAGGTTGTGAGGCTTGTATATTACTGATGCATTGTAAATGGGAATGCTTTCATAGTTTCCCCTCAAATTGTTCTATTGCTGATCTGAAAAAGTGGCAACATCTAATTTTATTCAGTAAATAGATAAGTTGGTATTTTTAATTACATCGCAAATTTTGGAAAATCATGAAACACTGGAACATTGGCAGTGAATTGTTTTTTTTTTATTTTATTTTTCAGTTTTATTTTTGTTTGTTTTTTTCATTAATCTATTTATGACTTTTCTACAAGGTTTTGAAAGCTTCTCCATCACCCCAAATGCACTGGCAGTGTTTCTAAAAGGGATTACATACATAAAATGACAAATGAGTGCTTGCTGTTAAAGGAAAAAAGTGTGAACGCCCTTAACAGAACACATAGAAGGTGGTTCTTAATGATGCTTAAGATGAAGAGTTCCAATAAAACTTAACAACCGCTATTTAATCAGATAAACCTTTTGTGCTGACAGTCAAATGATGCAAATGAAACTTTTTCATCAGAATTAAACTGGAGAGCGGCAGTAAAAAGTGTACAAGTCTGCAATTAAAGAAGCTTTGATGGAAAATAGCATTAAAGGTTTTTTGTAACAAAAGAGACCACCATCAGTTTGATTGAACTGCATCTGCATCTGCAAAGATTCAAGTTGCTGTCTATATATATTGTTTTTGTCATATGATGATAAAATTAGTTGATTATAAAATAACTTGCTTAATTTTAACTTACAAATCAGTTATACTAATAACACTAATACATTTTAAACCTGAATCCCAACAAACATAAGATTTTGTAAATGTATTTGTAGTATTCAGTTTTGAGTGTATTATCATGTATTTCCATAGCAACAAAGTAAAAGGCAGGACTTTAGCAAATATTGCTCAAGACATTGGGGATTATGGACTTGACAGATTCATCAAAATGTCAGCTGTGTTCACAGTCTCTCCCTCAGTCAAATATCTGAACTTGACTGAGTTCCTTTACTCAGACTTACTGAAGTGTGCTCACTCCTCTGTGTTCATGCTGACTTTTTAAAATCAAAGTCAACGAGCTTTTTCCTCTTTCCCAAAATGCTGGGCCTCTCTTCTCTTTAGTTCAGGGGCCTTTCTGTTTACTGAGTGCAGAGGAATTCAATAATGCCATTGGACTCCATCTTTCATCCTGATTGTCAGTGCTTTTTGACATTTTAAGGATTACCTGAGCCTGAAGCTATGCTTTTTCCTCTAATTTACTTATCCCAAGCAGTGCTCTGATCACTACAAATGACCTAATAAATGCCACAGGCTTCAACATGAAGACTAAGTGAGAACTTAAACCTTTACTTAATAATCTCTGATTAGATATTTTTCAAGCTGAAAGAAAAGAAAAAATCTAAATGCTAAAGAAAAATCTGTTGACATCAAAGGCTTTACCTTTATAAACTAGCATAGTGTAAAAGGCTTATTTAAAACATATATAAAACAGGGTACATTTAAATAAATATGTTTGGTTGAGCAGGTAATAAACATTTTGCTAAGATATTCTATAATGACTAGAGAGTTAACACAACCCAGCATTTTTGGTCACTTTTGCTATTAAAAAAAGATCGGATAGAGCACAAAGATCTTTATATTTATATTTTGTGCTAGTTTCATGCTAGAGCTGTGGTAAATGCATAGATTTGCACTTATTTAGCTTTCTGATAACTTTGTATTAGCCTCAAGTTAGCTACATGTTAGTTTTGTTTTTGGGTCATTGCCTTCAGATACGTGGCATTTATTTCTCATGCATTTGACAATCATGTGCCCTCTGGGGTGTCACAGCATAGAGGTAGGCCACAAAATTGTGGTTGAAAAGATAAGTCAGTGCTTCAAATAGCAAGTCATGAGATTAATAGTCTCCACCAACTCACACATATGGCAAGGAATGATTGTGCTTTGTTAGGCAAGGACTCCCCTCTGCATCTCTTTGTGAAGCTTCCAGAGTTGTCAATTGTTGCACAAAGATGTCACATCCTATCCTCACTGAAAGCAGATCATTTGCTGGAGATGCACAATATTGTCATTGTCATCTAAGCTCTTCCCTGAGGGAATGGGATAGCCCTAGGTCAGGATGCATTGGCCCACATCTGACGTCAATGCCTGCTATATGCATTTTTTCCTGTTCTATTCATTTTGTAAACACTGCAGAAGAGTTCAGGCCACAGAGTTCTGCTTGTCGCTCTGAAATGGCCAGCAACACCCTGGACCCTCTGCTGTCCCTCAGCTCGGAGTTCAAATGGACTTAATGTCCCAGTGCAATGGAATGTTCTGGCTCCCTTGAAAGGGAGCCTCCATGGCCACTCAGGCTCAGACACATTCTATAGATCCAGCAGTGCAGGAAATGCTAGAAAATGCAAGCACCCCTAGTATACAAGCCCCTAGTTCACAAGAATTGTTTGTACAAGACCCAGTGTGGTGTCCCATGCCAGAGCTTTTTACTGCAGGAACATTTAAACAAATGTTAGATCCCTAGCTATGTTTAAAGCTTATTTAATGACCATTGCTGCACATGGCAGTGCTAGAGAGGAATTTATTCAGCACTCATGATGGTGGCCAGACAATGGTGAGGTACGGTGTGGCCATATCCAATTCAATTCAATTCAATTCAAGTTTTCAACAGTATTTTATAGCCTATCAAGTTATATAGCATGTCAAAAGCTGTTCTAATCCCAGCACTGATCAGAGGCCTAAATCCTGACTGATACATTCCATGAATGTTATTCCTTTGTAGGTATAACTGCTGTGCTACAACAATAAAGTAGAGGTTTGATATTGGCCTATACTGTAGTTAGACAGCAGATAGGGATCAGGTGTTGTTTTTTTAATCAGGGGTTTGATAACCGCTAGTTTAAAAGATTTAGACACAGAGCCAATATAAAGTGTAGTTAAGCATCCAACAAATCGAAATGTCAATCAATAAGAAACAGTAATATTATTATTCACAGGATTATATATCAAATTGTTTGCTTTTAAATTAATAGTCTGAATTTTCTGATATTCTCAATATTTCCGTTGAAATAATTGCTGAGCTCTTTGCTGCTGCATATTGATGGTGTGTGCTTTTCTACAGTGGTTTTACTCCTAGTTAATTTTAATTCAGTATTAAATAAAAATAAAAATAAAAAATTAGGATTATTTTTGTTATCTTCAATTTGGGTGGAGAGATCTGATCTAGCAGCACTAAGAGATTTTCTGTAGCTCAGTAGGCTTTCCTTCCATGCTCATTGAAATACTACCAATTTAGTTTGACACCATTTGCATTTTTATTTCCTAGTTGATTGTTTTAAAATGTGTGTGTAAAGCTTATACTAGTAGTGAAACACCACAGTTGGCCACCAAAACTTGGATTTTAGGCCAAATTTGGAGAGAAGTTACCAAAGGAACCTTTTTAGTACTGAAGGGCACAGTGTACAGTGTCATATCCAACTAAATACAAAGGCCAGTTTAATGGAATTAAACCATGTGTACACATGCAAGCTCAATGCTAAGACTGCCAGAGGGTTTGAGACAAAAGTAGCTAACATTTTCAATCAGCTATCTACACATTCTGGAAAGAACTCAATTTAAGTAATATTTTTTGGGATTTTTCCTAAATAAATAAGCATTTATTTATATTTATATTTTAGAATTCCTAGTATAAGTTTTGTATATCTGAATGTAAATGAATCATATATTTTAAAGAACTAGAACAAATGTTTTGGTGTTTAAAATGAACTTGAATTCTGTTCAGTAAATTACATTTATATCTGTTTTCCGCTCCATTTCAAAAAGACCTCTGCTAACAAGTTTGTAGCTGTTGGCAGCAGCTGCTTTAATCTGTTGATGTCTTTCCCAAAGACTACATCTGCTTTTGAGAAAGAATATCAGGGGAGTGCAGTCAAGAGAATTCTAGAGCTGGACTGTTTTCTACATCTCTATGAGAGTGAGCAATGGAGGTCTGAGCACATGCCAATATTTTTTTTCCAATAGTCTTGTAAGACTACTTATGTTTAATTCAGCATCGTTTCATGTTTTAATTCTCATTTAATTAAGAAATTTCAATGAGGTTATGTCACGGTTTGCCTATTTCCTGTTTAATTTAATTACTTGTAGTGGCTAATATTTTGTTTTTGAGCCAAAACATATGGACTGAATATTTAAATCTGAGCAGCTGAATCTAATAGGACTGTAATTACTAATTTTATTTTAGAGGTTACATTACTGCATGACACTTTATAAATTTTGCACATTTTATTATGAAGTATTCTACTGCTAGACAGAATGTGTGATCACTCTATTAATACAACCATTATGGTTTAAAGTAGGAGAATATGTTAATAACACAAATAAGGGGAGAAAAAAAAGAGAAAAAAAAAAGATTGAATGGGGATCTCTCTGAGGTTTTTATGTATTGCATTGTCAGTATGAGTAATATTTCAATGACACAGACATAGTATTTTGACGGCTGATGTATTTTCCTTCCTAATCACTGACTTGCTCTATGGCATTTGTGTCAATTCTCATGAAATAAGTATCCATTGTCCCGACATCCAACAGTCCAGTGGGCTTCAGAGACAAAAAGAAATGGTGCCAAAAGCCATTTAAAGCTAAACGTAAAAAATATAATAGGGCAACACAAGCTCAAATGTACATGGCTGGGGCAGTGTGCTTAGTGTAAAGGGACCTGATTAATACACCATGATCAGGGCTTGATTTATTGTCCAATAGCTGAAAGTAATCAGCTCAACAAAGTACTGTATAGTCCTCCACTATGCACATCATCTGAAAACATGAATGATTTTTGTAATAATGTTCCTCATGACACGGCCCATCAAGTTTTGCATAATAGTTTATTGTAAATTTGACACTTCCAGCACAGCTCACTAAAACAACCACACAGCTGGAAAGGCCAGAACATTAGTTGAGAGTTATGACCAGCGTCAGAACAATAAATCCTAACAAAACTGCGCCGTCTAACCGTTTCTGGCTTGTGTCTGCAATCCAGCTCTTAATGGGGGTTGAATGAGCTCAGTGAGACATAGTGAAATACACTGGCGTGATTGAGGTTTCTATACTGGAGACCATCTTGAACAGATGCCACACAGGTCCTTTTTGTGTGGACTATTCAAGCCTCTCAGCTTTTAGTGCACCCTTGGAGTCAAGCAATACACTTATGGCCCTTCTCTTAGGACCTGCCATATAAGCAATACATAAAATCAGCGGAGTTAACGTTGCACTGAATTAGTTAAACTGTTATGAAAGAGATAGAAGGAAGTGAGTGAGAGGAAGTGCCTGGGGCCTTTAAGAGGCATTACCTCATACTCTTTCAAACAGTGTGATGATGACATTCATAATGTAGACACAGGGCATACTGTACTTTCAGGAGACACCTGACAGATTGTAATCTATTTATGTGACGTTTGACTTCACAGACATGAATGTATAAGAAGGAATTTCTGCACAGGAGCCTCTCTTCCTCTCTCCAGCAGAATTATGAGCTGCAAAAGGTTTTGCCTGCATATCAGTTGTGAGCAGCTGTTTCATTCCAGTACGAAGGAAAAGGAGTGATAGTTTTAAATGCACCGTGAAAATAACAATAGATAAATGATTATTAAGATTAACAAGATTAATTACAGAATCATTCAACCGAGTATATTACAAGACTGCATGTGAATGAAAAAGCAGATTGGTTTATGTGCATCAAAATCCCAGGAATGTTTTTAAGATATTCAGACTGATTGTTGTGTGGTTGTTGGTTCCAGACAGGACAAAGTCTCCAAGATCCTCATTTTGATGTGGATGTTATACTGTATTTCTCTCTCAGATGATGCTTGAACAATAACATCAGCTTTTGCTATCCATTATATTTACTCAATGGGCTGCTAGTTTTATTTTACCCTATGTGTTGCTAATTTGATATTAATTTTCACAAGCTTTCGAGAAGCAATGAATGCATGTCGGTCACTATGTCTGTTACTGTGCATTGACCCTTCAGTGACTGGGTATTCCAGCACTTCACAGTGAGGCTCTACTGGACAGTATTTCCATTATCAGTTGAAGAATGAAAACCAGTGTTGCTTTCATTACTTTGCAGAGGCTTAGTGGGGTGGAAAGACTAATCAGTCTAGTGTGAAAACTGTGGCAAATTAAGATTAAACTCATGTTGTCCTTTTCTACATGGACAAATGAGCAAAAGCCTAGAAGCTAAAAGGGATTAATTTTCATTTTGCTGCATTGCACCTTTTAGTATTTTGAGTATCAAATTTAAGCATATTAGAATGTATTAAATTGATGTAGTGCTCTACAGAAATAAAGTTAAATAAAAGTAAAGTAAAATAAAGCAATTATACAGTATGCATAATAAAATGTTTCCAGGCTCAGAAGGGAACCCCATCCTCATTTGGGTGACACTGGACAGTAAATAATATAAATGTCCTTTCTACAACAGTTTATAATAGTGCATCTGAGAGCTCCTGAGGACACCATAGACCCAGTACTAATTCCTTCCTGCTGAAGACTTCAAATGATTGCTTGATAAAGACCAGACCATACAGCTGACTGACACAACACTGGTTTAAAGAAGGCATGACAGTCTCTGGGCGGATTCATCCACAACAATCCCATGAGACACTGGCTGACCATACAGATCAATCCCCTGCAGGGTGACCACTGGGTGATGATACTCCAACTAGGAGTAGAATGTCAGGATTCACAAAGTAGGTCCAGAAGAAGAGGCGATCAGTCTAGTAACTCGGAACACTGGGAGCTCAGGAGAGGCATGTGTAGCTTGACAGAGAAAGAGAGATTGGGACGGGGTGGGGGGATGTGTTGGTTATGATTGTAATCATGTGATGTAAATTATGTGCAATGTGCAGACAGAGAATCCGGCAAGACTAGCTATGACAGCATAAATAAAAGGGAGAGCCAGAAGGTGACACAGATATCAGGGCTTCCTGGGATGTAAGGGACGACTTGCGTGGGTGATAAGGCAACAGCATCCAGACATCCCAGTTCACCAAACACTCTATGGCCATTAATCCTCCAGATCTGCTCCTTTACCTAAGAAAAGCTATTCATTAACAGCTAGACTAAACAAATATGTTTTCAGCCTGGACTTCAACACTGAGACTGTGTCTGAGTCCTGAAATTTAGAGGAATATATATGACATGATATAATATGACACATGTATATAAATCCATAACACTGTGTATTATTGATCGCAAAGCATTATGAAACTTCTCACACAAAAAGAGAGTAATGAAAGTCAGTATCAGATATCAGATATAAGAAGTTGATTTATTTGCTATATGTGTTTGTTTAAATTAAAAACATTGTTGATTAAGAATTTAAACAATATATTAATTTTAGGTTCTCATATACATTTTCATGAAATTTCATACTACACAATTTGGATGTAAATAAATAAGCAAAATGAAGTCTCTGAAATAAAAAGTTCTTGGCAGGAATGTCAGGTAGGGTAAAGGGGTAGTGTTGTAGTTTTTTGGAACATTTCGTGGTATCAAAGGCAACATGGATGGAGCCAAATATAGGGAAGTTGTTGAGGAGAACATGCTCCACTCGGGTAGACCTCTGCATTAAGGGAGAAAATAGTCAGGTCCATAAATATTGGGACACCGACACAATTCTAGCATTTTTGGCTCTATACTATACACCACCACAATCAAAATCAAACTTTCACTTTTTTAATACTTGGTTGCAAATCCTTTACAGTCAATTACAGCCTGAAGTCTGGAACGCATAGACATCACCAGACGCTGAGTTTCATCCCTGGTGATGCTCTGCCAGGCCTCTTCTGCAGCTGTCTTCAGTTCCTGCTTGTTCTTGGGGCATTTTCCCTTCAGTTTTGTCTTCAGCAAGTGAAATGCATGCTCAAACAGATTCAGGTCAGGTGATTGACATGGCCATTGCATAACATTCCACTTTTTTCCCTTAAAAAACTCTTTGGTTGCGTTTGCAGTATGCTTTGGGTCATTGTCCATCTGCACTTTATTTATTTATTTATTTATTTATTTTCATATAATTCTGAGGACACCCTCTTTTTGTAGTAAGTAAATTCAAATGGGGCAGAAAGGAGATCCCATGCTGATATACTTAATTTGCTGTTATTAAACAGCTAAAAGAGAAATAATCACTGAGGCACAGGGATAAGACTTTCTGGAGTCACTGTATTTACTTTACACTCCGGTTTCTCCACCCAAAATAGTCTATAGTGCTAGTAAAATATATGAAGGAACAAACCAATCCATAACCACTTCAAATGAGATTATTCTTATCCAGTTATTAATGTTTCTGCATTAAAAATAACTTACTACTAATCATTCATTCTAGTTGCTTCATGTAGACTTCACAAATTTTATTGAAATCCCCCAGACTTACAGGATTTCCTCTGGAATATTTGTGGAAAGACTTTCAGTTCTGTGTTTCAGGCTGTGACATTGTTGCCTACATTTTCTGTCTCTGAACACGACACAAGTTCTCCTGCTCGTCCTTGACCATGAATCTTGAAGAGTTTTTAGCCCTTGTTCTTATGTGAGATACTTCTAACAGAGCTAACCCATTCTAACCAAGCTTGTCTATTACTTAAACCTGAGCTCTTGAAAGACCTTTCAGAAAGCTGCACCTCACATGGTGCCACCACACAAGATAAAGGGAATCTTTCTTCTGTTCATCACTAAAACAATAGTAGGTCTCTGTCATGCTTGACTTCTGAATTCACGGGTGGTCCAAACAAAGAATTAACGGGAGAAGAAGAAGCTGAAAATTGACCGTTCTCTCTCAGACTGAACTAGACACACAAATCACACGAAGCCTTCTAAAATGATCATTCTTTATAATATACTACTAATCGTTTTTCACACCTCCACACATATATGTATCTCATATGTTTTTTGACAATGGAATTTTCCCCAACAGCGAAATTCACAGAGTTTTCCTTTGGTAAAACTTTTTATTACCAAATTTCAGTCTGCTCTTGAAGTCACTTTATGGCCTTCAGGTGACATTATTCTCTGAAACGCTTATCATAAAGATTTTCATGGATGTTTGCAATGCCAAATGGTGGGATTTGCTAGTTTAAGGGCACAAAAGACCCAAAGCCGCGGAAAATATTTAGCCAGCAGGGTTAAAGGTCATGTGAAGGCTGTTTGAAAAGGAGAGTTGTCATCTTCTTCTCTGTAGAAGCTTCTCTGTACTGGCACCAAGGTGGTGGAACGAACTTCCCCTAGAGGTCCGGACAGCTGAGTCACTGGCTATTTTCAAGCGGCGGTTGAAGACCTACTTATTCAGGAAACACTTCAACTAGCACTTCTTTCATTATCTTTTGCATTTATAAAAAAAAAAAAAAAAAAAAAAAAAAAAAAAAAACCTTTGACACTTTCATTGTAACTTTGAACAAATGTTTTAAACTCATGGTATCTTAAGTATGTAACTTAGTGATCCAGCATTAATGTATTCAATGTTCAATGAGATTTAAGCACTTATGTACGTCGCTCTGGATAAGGGCGTCTGCCAAATGCTGTAAATGTAAATGTAAATGTAAAAATCTTCTTTACAAAGACTGAATCTGGGGAAGCTTCTTCTTATGTATTGTGGCTGGCCCTCCACAGGCTTTTGTATCAAATGAAAAGGCATCACAGGTTATAAGCTTTGAGGGTGTGCATTTTCTCTTTTATTCCCCAGCGTAAAGAAATAAGCTGTCCAGTTAATTATACCGTTATCCCTCTTCAAAATGGATAACTGAATAATGAAAGTGAGGGAATGATATTATACAGTGGTGTGAAAAAGTGTTGGCCCCCCTTCCTGATTTGTTTTATTTTTTTGCACGTTTGTCACACTTTAATGTTTCAGATCATTAAACAAATTTAAATATTAGTCAAAGATAACACAAGTAAACACAACATGCAGTTTTTAAATGAAGGTTTTTATTATTAAGGGAAAACAAAATCCAAACCCACATGGCAATATGTGAAAAAGTGTTTGCCCCCCTGTTAAAACATAACTTAACTGTGGTTTATCACACCTGAGTTCAATTTCTCTAGTTACACCCAGGCCTGATTATTGCCACATCTGTTCACAATCAAGAAATCACTTCATTAAGACCTGACTGACAAAATGAAGTAGACCAAAAGATCCTCAATAGCTACACATCATGCAGAGGTCTAAAGAAATTTAGGAACAAATGAGAAAGAAAGTAATTGAGATCTATCAGTCTGGAAAGGGTTATAAAGTCATTTATAAAGCTTTGGGACTCCAGTCGAATCACAGCGAGAGCCATTATCCATAAATGGCGACAGCATGTGACAGTGGCGAACCTTTCCAGGAGTGGCCAGCCGACCAAAATTACCCCAAGAGTGCAGCAACGACTCGTCCGTGATGTCACAAAAAACCCCACAACAACATCCAAAGAACTGCAGGCCTCACTTGCCTCAGTTAAGGTCAGCGTTCATGACCTCCACCATAAGAAAGAGCCTGGGGGAAAATGGCCTGCATGGCAGAGTTCCAAGATGAAAATCGATGCTGAGCAAAAAGAACATAAAGGCTTGCCTCAGATTTGCCAGAAAATGTGGTGGTAGTGTGATGGCCTAAGGCTGTTTTGCTGCTTCAGGACCTGGAAGACTTGCTGTGATAAATGGAACCATGAATTCTGCTGTCCAAAAAATCCTGAAGGACAATGTGAGGCCATCTGTTCGTGACCTCAAGCTGACGCGAACTTGGGGTCTCCAAAACACTCCAGCAAGTCCACCGTTGAATGGCTGAAGAAAAAACGAAATAGAGACTTTGGAGTGGCCTAGTCAAAGACCTAACCTGAATCCTTTTGAGATGCTGTGGCATGAGTTTAAACAGGCGATTCATGCTCGAAAACCCTCTATTGGTTAAATTACAACAATTCTGCAAAGATGAGTGGACCAAAATTCCTCCACAGCGCTGTAAAAGACTCATTGCAAGTTATTGCAAAAGCTTAATTGCAGTTCTTGCTGCTAAGGGTGGGCCAACCAGTTATTAGGTTTAGGGGCAAACACTTTTTCACACAGGGCCATGTGGGTTGGAATTTTGTTTTCTCTTAATAATGAAAACCATTTAAAAACCTCATGTTGTGTTTACTTGTGTTATCTTTGACTAATATTTAAATTTGGTGATGTTCTGAAACATTAAAGTGTGAAAAACATTAAATATATATAATAGCCAAATGTTTGTAGACACCTGACTATCACACCCAGATGTGATTGTTGATGATATTGTATTGTGACTGTGGGTATATTATATTCATTCATCTACAGGAGAAGTAGTGTGATCAGACACTGATGTTGGGTGTGGAGGCCTGGGGTGCACTCAGAGTTCCAACACAAAGATGTTCAGTGGGGTTGAAGTTAGGGCTCTGTGGAGGACACTCGAGATCTTCCACACCAGCTCTGAAAAAGAAAAACCTCATCCTAACCTCATAGCACAGTAGCATTATCACGCTGGACCAGGTTTGGTCATCTTAATTCCAGTGAAAGAAAATTTTACTGCTCAGCATAGACAGACGTCTTCTACACAATCATGTGCTTCTAACTTTGTGGCAACAGTTTGGGGAAGACCCTCATATAGGAGTGATGGTCAGGTTTACACATAATTTTGGCCAAATAGTATAGTGTTGTTCTTAAATTAATTAACATTGCTTTGGTATGACAGGAATAACACTCACTCACTCGTCATCGGGCATCAAGGCAGGATACACCCTGGACGGAGTGCCAGCCCATCGCAGGGCACACACACTCTCATTCACTCACGCAATCACACACTATGGACAATTTTCCAGAGATGCCAATCAACCTACCATGCATGTTTTTGGACCGGGGAGGAAACCAGAGTACCCGGAGGACCTGGAGGAAACCCCCGAGGCACGGGGAGAACATGCAAACTCCACACACAAGGTGGAGGCGGGAATCGAACCCCCAACCCTGGAGGTGTGAGGCGAACGTGCTAACCACTAAGCCACCGTGCCCCCGGATTAAAACTCATGCTGTTAAATAATCAACTTTGGGTGGTAACATTAACCCTTTGCACAGAGCCTAATCTTTTTTGTCCTTTAACAGCTCGCTGTTCCTACCTTACCTTAAACAAATACATACTTCAACATAAAAAATCTGTTTCCATATCAGCTGCAACTAATATGGTATTCCTATATAATAGATCTTGCCTGATATAAAAAAAATCTTTTAATATTTAACTAATATTCAGAGGTATTTCTTTTTAAAAAGTATAAATCTGCAAAGTAAGCATGTTTAAAACATATATCTAGCTGCATGTGCAGTTAGACATATGATATGCGTGAGTGGGTCTTATTCTCCTTGACAGCACAAAAAGATTATTCGGCATGTTGTGGGTTGCGACTGTTTTTCCTGCGAGAGACAGAACAGTTGTATCAGCAGAATTACAGTGTGCAGAAGCAGCACCAGTCATTTCCAACTCTATCACAGAGCTTAGTGACTGCAGCTTGTCAAAATGATCTAACCTTCTGCTCTCTGTTGCTTGGCAACTCCATTTTATATTTGATAAGCATTGTTTAAAAAAAGTTGAAGTATGTACAGTAATTTGTGTTTATTTATGCACAGTTAAAATAATGTATACACAGTATACAAAGGAAACTGGTAACAAAATATAAGTGCTTCTTACTACAGCAAACGATACAAAATACAAAACCAATCTTCATGTGAATTTTTCGAAAAAACTCTTCCTAACTACAATTATATCAAGCAATAGATGTTTAAGTCTTGTCTAATTAGACACAATAGATCTCCTTAAATACAGCAGAAAATAAAACCAGTACACAGATACTTTCAATTAATGTTGAACTATGTTAATGTGAGGAAGTTGTAGCTCAGTGATTAAGCTCTTGGCCTACTAAGTGAAAGGTTGTGAGTTCAAATCTCAGGGTCACCAAGCTGCCGCTGCTGGGCCCTTGAGTAAGGCCCTCGATTGCTCAGTTGTATAAATTTGATTAATGTATGTTTCTCTAAATATTGTCTGCTGAATTTTAGTATTTGTCATATTTTTTTTTACTTATAAAGATGAATGTTATAATAATATAACAAATAATCTTGTACTATGGGTCAGTGTCTTTATGAGGTAGGTTATGCGTGACTTCAAATCATCACAAAAATGCAAGCGTTTTGTTTTTTTTACCTCAGCCTTATCAAACATGTATGTCTGTAGTCTCACCAGTAACTATCTCCTGTTGAAGCATGGTACACAGGTGAGGAACCATGAGAGACCCAAGTGACAGCAAATATAAATCAAGAGGTTTGTTTAGACTGAAAAAAAAAACCAACCAGTGCTATGGACCATGTCCACAATGCTTAAAAGAGTTCTAGCAAGTCTTTACAAGTCTCTAGCAAGTTTGAACTCTGCAGAAATCCAGTTCTTGGGGCTTCCTTTTGCTTGAGCAGTGGTCTCTTGGTAGGAGGAGCCCGGTTTGAGTGACACATTGTAGAGCCCTTTTCTTGAAACCTTTCCCACAGCTTTTGGAGCAAGCAGACCACTCGCCGATACTCCACATGGGGCAAGGTTCACCACACACCTTCTGAGAACTAGGCCTTTGACTGCTGTCACAATATTCAGTTGCTTTCCCATTTGAGTCTAGACACTGGACAAGTCTTTTCTGAAATCCATTTCCACAGCTTACAGAACATTCTTCCCAGTCACTGGTAACCCAGTTGCTGGATGGTTTCTGGTAGGCTAGCTTTTTTATCTGCACCTTGTTGGTGTCTACCAGAATGCTGTTCTGTACATGCTTCGTCTCCCCCTTTTTTAGAATCTTCCTATCCATCATCTTTTTCAGGTAATATGAATAGCGCACACGTGGAGGTGTCATTTTCCCCACAGACAGCACCTCTATTGTCAAGGGCTGCCGGAGGGGTCTCATTGCCTGCAGCTTCTCTACAGCAGTGGAGGTTCCACTGTAGCGTAGTGTAGTGCCGTTTACAATGATGTGTCGCCCAACAGTAGACACCACATAATTGCCGTTGAGAAGATACTGACCGTGAATGTTCTTGACTGCTAAGTAGTTGTCGTCGTTGACCAAACCGCGGTAGCCACGTTGCCTGATGTCTATATTTGAAGCTCCGGCTGGTAGCGTGATCACAATGTTATATCCATGTCTAAAAACAAGAATAGCTGTTATATTTGACATCTAATGTCACACACAAACATAGTTTAGAACATGGAAACACTTAAAATGCAACGTACAAAGGTTTGGTAAACACTCCGGAGAATTTCTGGCAGTTCTGGTTATTCCCTCCACACACTCCACACTTGTCATACTTTACGTTGGAGCTCAGCTTTCCATCACAGCCGGCTTTGATGCACTTCCCTTGAACACAGACTGCTGAAGAATCTGGGGAGCAGAGCGTTCCATCCACGACCTGCTCACACAGAAAAAACACTCCGTCATTGCACTCTGCTTAACAACCCTAATGTCTAATGTATTTACACTAACAGTGACTGCCTAATACAGAACACTCAGAACTAAACAGTGATAAGTTATACAAAACTGGTCTTTCTGAAGGGAGATAGCTGAACATACAGTACCATACAAGCTACTCAGCCTCAGGGAAGCACAACGGGAGTATCGCTGTCTGAGAGGTTCACTCTGTAATTTGTTTATTTTCTGCTGGTTCTGACCGAAACACTACAGCTGCATATAATTCTGTGCACAGCTACTCTTTCCTTTCCCAGCTTGCCATTGACATAAATGACTCTGGTGCCTCTCACTTTACACATCCATATCTGACACAAATAAACTTCTACAATCAACATACTGTAAGAGTTGCCCACTTCCTCTGATACTTGAGATTGTGTAATTCTTGACAGAGCATGCAGAGATAGTAATGTCCACACCTTTGGAGCCAGTACGTAAAAGTATCCTGTGCCACTGGCTCTGCAGATAAGTTTGCATCTGTCTTTTGGAGAAATTCCAGAGTATTTAGGGACCCACATTACAGAGGGTCCAAGTCTGCTGGTGTTGAGGCTGAAGTTATTGAAGGACTCGCATTGCTCCTCTCGAAAACTTTTGCCTGCCAAGTGCAGTACAACATCAGTATATTTTATAAACACAACCAGGGTTACATTGCCACAAAGAAATCTAAACTTACAAGTATCCTTGTGCATGTCAGAAGAGATGAAACAGACATCCTTGTGGAGGAGGTCTAAAGAACAATCCATCTTGCTTACCTGAATATTTGCATGGCACCAGATTGCAGGAGCGATATTTTACACGAAGGCCTTGGCAGTATTTGCCCCCGTTTTGTGGAACAGGGCTGCTGCACTCCCTTTTTGCCAGCTGAACTCCTCCTCCACATGTTCGAGAACAAGATCCGTATGCTTCCCATTTAGCCCACTGTCCGTCTACCTGTGATAGAAAACATAAAGAACCTTCATGTACAGAATGCAGTCCAGAGAAACAAAACATGAGCTGATGTATTTCGTTTCAAATTTATGTTGTTTTTACTAAAAGAAAGCATTTATGTTTAATACAATGTGTCATTGACAATTTAAAAAGTACCAGAACAAGAATAACAATGCTGCAAGTATTCCTAATATGACCAGAAAACCAAGAAAAAGAAAAAATAATCCAAAACATTTCCTCTCCAATTAAGATTAATAGAAAGTAAAAAGTCAAACATCAAATAAACAATAATTTAAACAAAAAGGGAGGTCAGTCTGGGTTTAGACACTGCAAAGAGTTGGAGGTCTGAAGGGTTTCTAAAAAAAGAAGCAACTCGCATCTGAATATTAGTATTTCTGTAGGAATTTATTATCTCATTGTCTAGGATCTGATTTCCCCTTAAATTGCCTTCTAAATATCATGGGATTTGAGCAAAACAACAAACTATCAAACAAATCAAATTTGCTTTTACAGAGGCATGAAATGGAGCAATTTTAGCACTTTTCCATGCTCTCACCGTGGGTTTCATGGTGGTACTCTTATTAGTACAAGCACCGCTGTAGCAGATCCTGTTGTTGCCACAGCTTGTGCCATCAGCCCAGGGGAAGTGGCGAGTCTGGCACACCAGCTGCCCCCTGGTTTTGCCTGTGCACCATAGCTTTGAGCAGGCTTGCATGTATGGACAGGGTCTGGACCCCGAACCAAATGCCAACTCACATTGGCGGACGAGGCTGTAGGCAGTTCCTGGAGGATCATCTGGTAACGCAAGCAGCTTCTGGGGCTTGTCCAGTAGACAGTCACCTTTTGAAACCAGACCAGGACTATGTTGAATATAGCACTTGCCCTATTAAATACATGGGAGCTATTTGTACAAATTAAAATAAGTTAAGGGCATTGCATTAATGAGAGAGAGTGTGGTGTGTATCACAGATAACTTGTGATAAAAAGACACATTCTATGCATGCAGCCTATGTGGCCTTACCATGGCCAGCATCCAGGAAGCTTGTCACAATGGCTGCACTGCAGCTGGACCAGGGACTGTTGCGATCAATCTGGATGAGGGTCGGGGACATCATGTGGTTGTCCTTTTGTTTCCCAAACATCTCACAGGCCTTCACATTGTCATGTGGCATATTGAGGACATGACCTGGACATAGAAAGAGTCACTTAGATGAATTTTTTGCATTCATTTCATATGCATTAGAAGCTGTACAGAAATGAATGTTTATCTTTGAGCAGCTCTCATCACTGTTGTCATACAGTTCAGGTCAAAGTCTACAGCTAGGTCCAACAATTAATGTTGAATAAGTATGCAGACAAAATTTGATACCATGTATTTAACAGGTAAACATCGAAGAGAACTCATTGAGCTTACCTAACTCATGTGCTGTGGTAAAGGCTGAGGGTAGACCATCATCCTCAATAACTGAACAACTTCTTTTGGGATCACACATGGTTCCAACATCAGCCATGCCCAGAGTGTCACAGGTGGTCGCCCCACACAAGTCCTGGTGGAATTTTAAAAAGCCCATGATCAGGAAGTAGAGATTTGATGCGAGACAGACTGCAAAGTCAGTGTTATTTTAAGCAGGATTAGTAGTCCCGCCGAATGTACAGATGAAAGTAAGATCTTCATTGTAGCTGAAATACCGATGTAATGTGCATCATGGGGTGTCTGCTTGGTCCTGATCAGCAAACTAGGCTGTGAATTTTACTGTCTGGCCAAATAATGAGAAGTGCAGTTCTAAATGACCAACAGGGGTGGTCAAGAATGTCTATGAAAATAAGTAGTCAAAACACAGATGATAACTGAGAGAGGAATGATCATGGCATGGCCAGCTGTTGCCTCCATGAATAAAGAATTGTTATGGTGAATGAATTGGAACTTAACTAAGGATTTTACTGAGAAAGCTTTTTTCATTATGTAGTGAAAAGCATCATGGGCAGTCTGACAGAATTGAATGGAAAACATACTTTGAGAAATGTTTTTTCTCATAATGTTACTGTTTTCATATTGAGATTTACATGTTCACAGCTTTGGCCTTTGTCCAGCAACTGTTAAAAGTTTACACACCACTCACTTGGCAGGAAGTTGAAATAGGTTTACTCTTATTCGTGTAATGAAAAGTTCAAGAGTATTTTTTCCAGTCAGTTGGGAATATTACATACACCACACAAATCAGTGCACTGCAATACTATGGTGCTTTTTCTTTAGGATAAAAGGCTTAATCTTCCACAAGAGCTTAAGCTTAAATGCCTTACTTTTTACTATTCAACAGTAACAAGTGGCACATGAGTACTGTTCAAGTACTTCAACCACTTTACTACCGCTGTAGGGGAATGCAGGGGAATTCCTCTTTTTTTCTTTTTCTTTCTTTCTTTCTTTCTTTCTTTCTTTTCACTGCATTGTCCTGTTTTTTTTTACTCTCACTCACTCATTTTCTACCTCTTATCCGAACTACCACGGGTCACGGGGAGCCTGTGCCTATCTCAGGCGTCATCGGGCATCAAGGCAGGATACACCCTGGACGGAGTGCCAACCCATCGCAGGGCACACACACACTCTCATTCACTCACGCAATCACACACTACGGACAATTTTTCAGAGATGCCAATCAACCTACCATGCATGTCTTTGGACCGGGGGAGGAAACCGGTGTACCCGGAGGAAACCCCCGAGGCACGGGGAGAACATGCAAACTCCACACACACAAGGCGGAGGCGGGAATCGAACCCCCAACCCTGGAGGTGTGAGGCGAACATGCTAACCACTAAGCCACCGTGCCCCCTTGTTTTTTTTAATTTGTTCTTTAAATTTTATTTTATCCTTTATTTCAACCTCTATAATGTTCAACATTTATCTCTATGTTATAGCAATTTGCATATTCCCTGCTTGTCTTGTAAACCTACTTATAGCCCATGATTATTGTACATAACATGCCTTACTGTATGTGTACTGCCTACAACTCACACAATGCAGCCTACATTTTCTGCATTCATATGTATTCTCTGACATCTCATTTTGTATGGACTTACTATAAACAGAATTGGATGAATGACAATTTGTTTTTGTATACCATGACCCTAAATGTTTGTATGACAAGCTTACTACACTAACTTGTTATACACTGTACGGATGAACATATGCGCACACCTGACCATCCATTTCATATGAGGTTCTTCCCCAAGCTGTTTCCACATGGTACACAATTGTCAAGAGTGTCTTTCACTGGAACGAAGAGGCCCAAATGTTTTCCAGCATGACAATACCCCTGTGCACAATGTCACAAAGCTCAATAAAGATTATAATGTGTTCAATTTAGTATGGAAGAACTTGAGTGTCCTGCAAAAAGCTGTGACCTCAACCTTACTCTCGGATCTCACTAATGATGTCATGACTGAATGAACACAATTTCCTACAGACACACTCCAAAATCTAGTTTAAAGCCTTCTCATGTGTGATTGTCAACAAATTGCCCACAAACTTTTAGGCATATAGTATATTTATAATGTCTTCATATATTTGGTTGCAGCCCAATTAATTGTGCGCATGTGTGCATTTTTGACAAGCATAACCAGTAATGATATTAAAGTGCAATTAAAAACTAAGATAATGTTAAGTGACACAAGCCTCTTCCTTACCTGCTTTGTGAAAAGAATAGCAGTGTCCCAGTATTCAGGGTGTTTGTCATTCGCCTTGTTCAACCTTCTCTGCCAGGTGCAGAAGTTGCGCAGTGTGAGAGCAGCATTGCTGGAGATCTTGGGTCCATCCCCATCCTCATAAATCACTATTATATCCACCACTACAATGTTGATGAGATTCATGATGCTCGGATGCCGGTACAGCTTGGCGGCAACAGCCATGAGAGTCAAAAGGTAATGTTTCAGGTCATCCCCGTGGAATTTGGCCATGGACTCGTCAGCTACAATCAACACTTCCACGTACCTGGGCAGAGAAACGAACCGTTTGGCCCGGTTTGTGCTTTTCACAGCAGTCTTGGTGGCTATTTCTGTGTGCGCCTTAACGCGATGGCGCATTTGCAGGGATTCTGCTGTGCCTCGGTTCATTCCAGATGTCACTCCGCATCTCGCAGTGACGTTATAAGGAGTCCGGCGTCGTATGATGTGCGTCTTTCCAGCGGTGGAGGGGAATCCATCAACTGTTTCATTCCCTCTAACCTGGAAATAGTATTCCATGCCGTTATAATAAAACGCACCGCGCGCTCCTCCGCACACACTGAGAGCCGCAGAGGAAGAAGGGTCCGAGTTCACATCCCCAGAATAGAAGCAGCTGCGCAGAGAAGATACTTGTGCTGTGTGTTTGTCATATACACCGTCAGGTGCAAAAAAACTAAAGTCGGGCACGACGTTTAGGTGGAAGTCCTGTTTAAAAGCGTTTATTTTAAAAACTATGTCGCTGTCCGTTTTGGGTGCATTGCCAAGTTGCACAAGTTCGAAATAATCGATTTCTATGCACGTGTATAAATTGCTAATAAGCAGGAGGTTTAAACAATAAAAAAACAACTGTACAAACATTGTTAATTAGTGCAGAGATGCCCTCCAAAATACCATGCACGAATTAGTTTTGCACTTAATTGCATGTCTTAATTCTCCTACAGTATATCAGCGCGCTGGTGACTAAGTGACCCCTGTAATCCATGGCTGTGAAGACAGTCTGTCCTCTGTCAGGTTTAATCTCTTGCGTCATATGTAAACAATTCATGCTAAAGTAAGAGTGGTTCAGGAGCTGAGAGCTGATTGGCTGTTTGCTCAGTGCGCTTGAATAACTCTAAAGCTGGAGCGACATTTGGGCGTGGCCTTAACTGATGGTGCAAAATCCTAGGTGTAAATATATATAATCTATTAAAAAGTGCGCATTTCTTCAGAGATTATGTAGACTATATTATAATTATGTAACACTAGCTGCTGTATAGCAACTGAACATGGCATAACGTTAATTAATAATAATTATTTTTATTTTCCAATTTTACAGTTCTAATACACATTGATAATTTTATTTTATTTATTTTGTATTTTGATTAATGAAGGCTTTAATATTTTTATATAGTGATAAATGCCCCAATGTGCGCCAAATGCCACCTCATGGATTCACATACAAGCTAATTTTCGCCCTCTGGTGTTGGCCTTTTGTCACCATTTCTTTGGAAAATATATGATTTATGCTTAGTTCCAGGTCTGATCGTTTATCTTGATAAGAATACATGATTAAAATAAAAGTAAACAAACAAACAAACAACAACAACAACAATAATAATACAATACAATACAATAATAATACTGGTCTTACACAGTCACACAACCTGCAAACTCAAAGAAAACATTTCTAAATAAATATGCCTTCAAAATTGATGTATTTAAACATTTTCTATATATACAGGGTGTTTTCTCTGGTCCCTTATGTAATAATAATGATAATAATAATAATAATAATAATAATAATAAAATTACTTTTCTTTTTGTATAGTCAGATTGTTATATGTGGTTTAATGTTGAAAAAAATTATTCATTCATTCTCTACCGCTTATCCAAACTACCTCGGGTCACGGGGAGCCTACCATGCATGTCTTTGGACCGGGGGAGGAAACCGGAGTACCCGGAGGAAACCCCCGAGGCACGGGGAGAACATGCAAACTCCACACACACAAGGCGGAGGCGGGAATCGAACCCCCAACCCTGGAGGTGTGAGGCGAACGTGCTAACCACTAAGCCACCGTGCCCCCCTGAAAAAATGATTAGCCTTATAAATATATTTTAATAATATACATTTAAGCTGTGTCCCACAATGACACTGAAACCCAACAGAAACAGAAAGCTTTATCTAACACCAAAGCCAACAGAAAACCAATACCCTTGAATTATTTGTTAACCTTTTTTTTAATAGTGTGAACACAGCTTAACAACTCAACACTGTTTCTAGCTTATAAGTTTATAGCTACAAATAATAATCATTTAAAGATTTCATACCATGAAGTCGAAAACCCACAAAGTTTCCTTCACTGAATATAAGCAAACAGTAGCCTGGCTCTTTAACCTTATTAGCAACTGTAATAAACTGGTTGTTTTTCTGAAGACGTTTTAGGACTCTAATGGTACTTTAATAGTTGAATATCCTTTTAACCAGCCTAATAGCCTTATTAATTAATCAATTAATTCATAAATATATAATATGCGTAAATTAGACTCAAATTTACAGTCATCCAAAGCGCATCATTGAGCTCTAAGGACTGATTGCTGTAAAACTCTATACCGCCTCCTTGTGCATGTGAGCTCTCATTACATCCACACACGTCTCCAGCTCCTAAATCACTTAGTCATTTCTAAGATTGAAGGAAGTTTGTTCTACAAAATTTGTCTCATTTCAGCTTCACAGTCTTCTAGTCTACTGGTGACCCACACCTGTAGGTGTCTCATTCGGCTATTTGTAGAAAATTAACTGCATACATTTTATTTCAGGTGACACAATAAGAAGTTAAGATAAAGAGATTTAAATAGGATTTAAATTTATATAGAATAGAATATAATATAATATAAGCTGTGGTGTTTAAGAATGACTTGACTTAAGAAGAACTAACAAGCTCATAACAGCTCTTCTGGGGGACGAGAGGAACAGCCTTAGATTTTATACTGGACCAGCAATGTGAGTGGGAGGAGAGACAGTTTCAGAGATTAAAAATAGCCCCTAATACCTCTTCTTTTTTTCTTCAGCAGAGTAGGACAGTATAAAGAGCGCCTGTTTAGTGGACACAGAGTGCACTAAGGCGCAGACTAAAGAGAGCGCTCATAGCCTTACTAACTCTATATAGGCTTGTGTCCTCTATAGTCAAGGTATGTGGACAAAACAGGAATATACCATAAGTCTTCGCCGATGAAAGCACAAGCTGGATAATTAGTTCGTTCATTTTAGACAAAGGCTAAGCGCAATTTTTTTAATCAGCGGCAAGTCGCAGCGGATAAACCGCAGGATAAACCGAGCCATTACGCGCAGCACAAAGTGCGTCTAAATCTCTTGACTACTGGATAAAATGTGTCCGTGGTATTCTGTTGTATTTTTAGCTGCTTATGCGTTCAGTGGAACTGCTTCCAAAGGGCTTGAAGCAGAGGAGATCCTGCCTGTCCGTTTAACGGGACGCACCGGGAGACGCGCAGCGAAAAGTACTGAAGATCATCAGAGTTTTATATTCACAGCTTTCGGACGCAGTTTTACACTGAATCTATACCCAGACACCAGCTTTATATCCCCCTCAATGACAGTGTATCATGTCAGAGCGAAGGATATATCTGCAGCCGTACCAGAAAGACAGGTGTCAGTTTCCGACCTAACAGATGTGAACAAGAGTAAAACTGCAACAGCTGGATCAGATCTGCGACGCTGTTTCTTTACAGGAACTGTGAACTTTGATGATGATTCAGTGGTGTCTGTAAGTCTCTGTCACGGCATTGTGGGATCGTGGGTTTGGGATGGAGATGAGTACCAGATCAAACCCAAGCGCTTTGTCACTGGGATGAACGAGAGCACCACCGACCAGCCACATGTCATCACAAGACAACAAATTACCAAAGCACTTGCTCAGATAGATGCTGGAAGTTCCCCGGTTTCAGGGAAACCCAGCAGGATCAGCCCAGGGTCTTCCAGACGCAGACGCTTTGTCTCTGTGCCGAGATTTATTGAGACTCTGGTGGTGGCGGACGCTTCAGTGTCGAACTTCTACGGTGGAGACACAAAGGCGAGTTGACTGAGACATGAATACATCATTTCAGAGATCATTTCATAACTCATTTTACACACGTGCTACGCTATTGCATGTCTTATCTTGGGTTTCATCTGACATCAGTGGATCAAATAAAATGATGGGGTCAGAGATAGAGGAAATTTCTTATACATTCAGATAAATGCATACAAATGTTGAACACATTTGTATGCATTTATCTGAATGTATAAGAATCTTCATAGTGTTTATGGAAATCCAGACCAACACCAGTAAAAGTCTGAGATCTAACTGTTCAAACTAATCCAACACTAAAATCACCACTATCTCCACAAACAGGCTCTTCATTTACATGTTCCTGCTTAAAGAAACTTTAATGACTGACATATTATTGATATGATCTAAGTGAAGTGTGTAATGAAACCTAAGTCAGGATTTGTATTTGTTCTGTACGTGTTGAGAAATTATTAAGATGCAGACTTTTTTTTCCACCAGAAAATATTATGATAATCCCAGAAGGGCAGAAATCGTCCTAAGTGAGTTTTGCAGATTATATGCAAAAGTGTAAATGCATGTGCCATCTGGACAGAGGGAAAGCATAACATAGATTCAGGGTTAGTCTCACTGAATTGGTCAATTGGCTTTGTTTTTTAAAGAAAATATTCACTGGCACTAACCAACTTTGTATTGTGCAGTTTCCAGCTATCTGAGAGGTCTGTTGAAATTAGCCTACTGTTTCTTGCATTGATCCTTTTTTCCTTGTTTTTTAATTTAAAGAAGCTTTTTTCTGTGTTTTCCATGCTGAAAGATGATGTGGCTGGAAGATTATTTTGGCATTTAAAACTGTAGACTACTTCATCTGATTAAATGTGTATTTAATCCCAAAAAGTAAAATGCTTGTAAATACATATGATATGACACATGAATCAAAAGCAATTTTTTTTAAGCAAACTTGGCAGTCGTGATTAATACAAAGTCTATTTTCTTTCTTTTAACAGCACTATGTCTTAAACTTGGTGTCCATGGCTGCTCAGATTTACAAGCATCCCAGCATTAAAAACTCTCTGAGCATGGTGGTAGTGAAGTTGCTGATAGTGGAAAACAAGGAGGTTGGACCGTCTGTCTCTAGTAACGGAGGCTTGGCACTGCGTAATTTCTGTTCTTGGCAGCAGCAGTTCAACCCATCCAGCCAGAGACATCCCGAGCATTATGACACTGCTCTGCTAATCACCAGAGAGGTGAAAAAAAATCTAGATCTAACTCTTTTAAATCCAGACTATGCTTTTTAAGTAGTGATGCATGCTTGCTACTGTGCTGGGCCTCTGTAAGGTGTAGACATGTGAATTTGATTAACAAGCTGTGTCCTGTCCAGCTGTGATTTAATTTATGTGTGGCTTGGTCTTATGGTGGAAAAGGGGTGGAAAAGATTCCAGGCATGATATTAGGACTCTGTTTAGTTACCACACTGTTAAACTTTGTCACTTGATTAGGTTGCTGTCTCTCAGAAATATTTAGTTTTTTCACAATATTAGGAAAATAAAACATGTTTATTTCCCATCATTATGAAGAGTCAAAACATAAATCTGTTCATTTTGTTCCTTCAAGGACATTTGTGGCCACCAGAGTTGTGACACACTCGGCATAGCTGATGTGGGGACCATGTGTGACCCTAAAAGGAGCTGTTTTGTTATTGAAGACAATGGACTACAGGCGGCCTTCACGATAGCTCACGAATTAGGTGTGTATATATTAAAGTCTTCTAACATTCTAACAGAGACCTACTTTTTTTTCTCTTTTCAAAAAAATACGTCTGCAAAACCCTACTGAATGTTATTGCGTTCATTAATCAATCATTTCATGTCATGGCATCCATTAATTATCCATTTTTCTTTGTAGGCCATGTGATGAGCATGCCTCATGATGATTCCAAGAACTGTGAGAGGTATTTTGGAAATCTGCCCAAGCACCATGTTATGGCTCCAGTTTATACCAGCTTCAAAAAGAAGTCTCCCTGGTCCCCTTGCAGTGCATTCTACATCACAGAGTTCTTTGACAATGGCCACGGTGTGTATATACAATGATAAAATGTCTACAATCCCTGGTAGAATTACAGGTTTGTGTTTGTGATGTAAAAAAATTACCAAAACTATTTCCATCCTGTGTATTTACAGTGTTAAAATCCAACTTGAAAAACATCAAAAATCTTTTTAGTTCAAAATGACAATATCCTGCTTGCATAAGTATGCATACACCTAAATTCATTTGTTTTTAAAGAACCTTTAGATTTCTTGACATTAGTCTTTTTGGGTAAGAGTCTAAATCACTGGGGAACATCTTGCCTTTTTTTTTTTTATTTTTTTTTTTTATTTTTTTTTTTTGCAAAAACATTTTAGATCCATCAAATTGTAAAGAACCTCCTTTAAGTCACCCTAAAGATTTTTTGTTTTTTGTTGGAGTCAGGTCTGGCCTCTGGCTTTGTCATTTAAAAATGATGATCTTTTGGTTTAGCCATTTATTCGTTGATTTGGATATATGCTTTGGGTCAAAATTGTGCATAAAGATACAGTAAAATTCCTTCTTCTCTTCAGCTCAATAGCAGACACCTGAAGGTTGTGCACTGAAATCAGCCGGTACTTGTAGC
Source organism: Tachysurus vachellii (assembly GCF_030014155.1). Taxonomy (NCBI): domain Eukaryota; kingdom Metazoa; phylum Chordata; class Actinopteri; order Siluriformes; family Bagridae; genus Tachysurus; species Tachysurus vachellii. The sequence goes on from NC_083474.1 coordinate 6,081,909, forward strand.
TAAAGTATACCTTTTGGTGATTTCATAGTGGTGCTCAATTTTCACTATTTGTTAATGATGGCGGGGGCATGGTGGCTTAGTGGTTAGCACGTTCGCCTCACACCTCCAGGGTTGGGGGTTCGATTCCCGCCTCCGCCTTGTGTGTGTGAAGTTTGCATGTTCTCCCCGTGCCTCGGGGGTTTCCTCCGGGTACTCCGGTTTCCTCCCCCGGTCCAAAGACATGCATCGTAGGTTGATTGGCATCTCTGGAAAATTGTCCGTAGTGTGTGAGTGTGTGAGTGAATGAGAGTGTGTGTGTGCCCTGTGATGGGTTGGCACTCCGTCCAGGGTGTATCCTACCTTGATGCCCGATGACGCCTGAGATAGGCACAGGCTCCCCGTGACCCGAGGTAGTTCGGATAAGCGGTAGAAAATGAATGAGTGAGAGTGTTAATGATGGCTTTTACGATGTTTCATGATACATCTAATGTTATCAAAATTCTTTTATACCAATCTCTTGATTGATATGTTTGAGATACCACGCATGCTTTGTAAACTGTTTGTGGACCAGGAATAACATCAATATACCAAATAATTTAAAAGCAGTGAATATTAAAAACTATTAAAGCAAACTTTTTTTCCATCATCAACTGTACTGCTGAACTATTATATATTTGGTTATCATTTATTTATTTATTAGTCTAGCATAGAAGCAAAATCTAACATTAACATTATTTTGTCTTAGAAAAAGGAGAGCAATAAGAGGCCTGAATGTGAACTTTGCAGGAGCTAATACTGCACTTTTTCTCTGAGGGAACATAATGGAAACAGGAAGTTGAATCTCCAACAAAAATATTTTGCTCTATATATAATACAGTTACATGGAATAGAAGCCTAGACAAAACCATACCACTCTTGGAGAATTCTATTTATATTTAAAAGCTAATCCCTAATATTTAAGCTCTAATAAGAAATCATATTAGTTCTTCCACTGAGTAACTGTCTCTGTAGTACTGATGTCATTTATTTCATGAATTGTTTGCTTCCCTCCTACTTTACTGTAGCGTTTGAGGTTGGCAGTCATCTCCCATGTGGCTCTTGCTCTCATTTGGATTTCTCTTCTTAGCTCACTCGTCCAGATGTGCATTCCTGCAGGTCTCCCTAAACGTCAGCAAAGGGAGCCAGACGTTCCTACTATTACACAATACACGTCTCTCTAGATTTACAGTGCTCTTTTTCCTCACTCACTGCTTATTAACAGGAGACTGCTTACTGGATGCCCCTGAGAAGATTTTGCCCTTGCCCACGGAGTTGCCCGGTCTGATTTATAGCCTGGACCACCAATGCCAGCAGATCTTTGGAGAAAATTTCTCACATTGTCAAAATGCCTCTGCTGGGGATGTGTGCAGTCAGCTTTGGTGCCAGGAGGAAGGTCAGTCTCTGTGTACCACCACAAATGGGAGTTTGCCCTGGGCAGATGGCACAGATTGCGCCTCCAACCGGAAGTGCTTGGATGGTGTTTGCACTATGTCTGAGGAGGTAATAGAACCAAAGGTAAGTAATAATAATAATAATATTAATAATAATAATAATAATAATAATAATAATAATAATAATAATAATAATAATAATATTCTAATACCATAATAATATTCTTTGTTTAATCACAAGAACTTTGTAGAACATGAGGTGCATAATGTCCACATTTGAAATAGCTGCGCACAATGTGATATTGTTTTTGTGAGTTGTTGTTATTGGCTTTGTGTGGCTGCAGGAGGTGGTGGATGGAGGCTGGGGACAGTGGGGAGAGTGGAAATCTTGCTCTCGCTCCTGTGATGGAGGAGTAATGTTCTCGTATAGAGAGTGTGATCAGCCAGCTCCACAAAATCAAGGGAAATACTGTGAGGGACAAAGAGTTCAGTATCGCTCCTGCAATACACAGGCCTGTGAAAGCAGCCATGGTATGTTACATGCTGCACTTAATATGTTAAGCTGTAGTTCACTATGAATGTTAAATGTTCTGCATTGACATGGTGCCAGTGCTGGTAATGCTGTCAAGCTCAGCAAATTTGCAAACTATTCATAAGGTAACAATGCTGTTTTAAAGAGAATAATGTAATTCACTTTGGTAGGAAACTTGGAAACGCTGATGGAGTGAGCTAGCACTGCCTTGTATAGTTCTGTTTTGTATAAATAGATTCTCGTTTTTAATTACAGGAAAGAGCTTCCGTGAAGAACAGTGTGGGAAATATAACAATCCCAATCACTTTGATATTCATGGAAATGTCAAGCAATGGATACCAAAATATGCTGGTGTATCACCACGGGACCGATGCAAACTCTTTTGTAGAGCAAGAGGCAGCAGTGAATTCAGAGTGTTTCAAGCCAAGGTACGAACCCAGCCCTTTACTTTATTTTGATGATAAAGATATCCGAGATTCATGCTTATTTTTAAATTAGTTACTAGTATCATTGTTTTAAGGTCAAAGCCTTAACTTCTTAACTGTAGGTCATTGATGGAACAGCATGCAGTCCAGATTCCACATCAATCTGTGTCCAAGGCCAGTGCATTAAAGCTGGCTGTGACCTCCAGATTGGCTCCAATAAGAAGCTTGACAAGTGTGGTGTGTGTGGTGGGAACGGCCTTAGCTGCAGGAAGATATCAGGCTCATATAATAAAATCCTGTAAGACCACTAACATTTATGTTTAACCTTAAAGTCAGTGCTGTGATAATAAACAATTGCAAATCAATAATTTAAGCTCTTCTATTTTCAGCCATGGGTACAGTGATATTGTAACAATACCAGTAGGGGCCACCAATATTGACATCAAGCAGCGGAGCCTCAAGGGCAAAAAGCATGATGGAATCTATCTAGCTATTAAAAGAGAAAATGGTGAGTATATATTGAATGGCAACTTCTCTGTGTCCACTGTCGAACAAGACATTCCTGCTAATGGGGCTGTGCTCAAGTACAGTGGCTCAGCGTCCATCTTAGAACGGATCCAGAGCTTTCGCCAACTCAAGGAAGCCGTCACCATCCAGCTCCTGTCCACCTCTGGAGAGACCACCCCAGCAAAAGTCAAATATACATTCTTTATCCCAAAAGGCATCTCTTTTGGTAAACCAAAAGAGGGAAAGACATCTGTCCATCCTTTCGGTGTTCCACAGTGGGTAGTAGGAGAGTGGTCAGAGTGTTCCAAAAGCTGTGGTTCAGGATGGTCTCGGAGAACGGTGGAGTGCAAGGATAATGCTGGCTTTTACTTTAATCACTGTGACAAAGACCTCAGACCTGCTGACATCAGGCCCTGTGCAGATCTTCCATGTCCAATGTGGCAAATAGGTCCATGGTCATCATGTTCTCAAACATGTGGTCATGGGGAACGCCATCGCAGTGTGGACTGCATTGATTTCACTGGGAAGGTTGTTGACAAAGCAAAGTGTGATTCTTCCAAGCAACCCAACCCAGTGTACGGAGAATGCATGTACCAGGAGTGCTAAATAACACCTAAGCAAACTTTAACTTTAGACCTGTCCTGAAGGGCACAATTCCAGCATGGTTTGGTGATTCATATCAACATTAATTCATTAATCTAGCTCATTAGTTTAATACCAAGTTTAGAAGGTTTGTACAAGCTGGTAAAGCACCAAACTGTGCTGGACTCCAGCCATCTGGGATCTAGTAGAATGACAGAAGAATAAAAAAAAAAAACTACTAACCTCCTTAACGAGGCTTTGAAGCAAAGCAGGAAAAGCTTAGTTGTAGGATGAAAAACTAAACCAGTCCAAATGACACGGCTTTGGCCTGTTGGAACAAAGTGTTGTTTCCAACATTTATTTAAAACCACTATTGCTTTATTTCGAGTAGAAATCTACCTCAATATATTTAATCAGCGTCCTCTTTACTGGTTGTTTCCCATGCAGCTACAAATCATTACAGATCAAATAAATCAGTACTCGGTCATTCTTTCCTTGGGATTCATAATTTTTAAAAAAAAGTTTAAGGTCTGACTGTCATTTAGGTCATATAACAAACTCGCCAACAATCTGTCAAATTAATGACAGTTGAATTCATTTCTTATTACGTTTTACAATGTGTTCGCAATACAGTTTTTGTTCAGAGCTAGTAGGAATATTGTGATTTGTTCTAAGAATAGTGAAATGATGATGAAGTGTATTTTGATATGACAGAGTCTATATGGCTTTTCCATCTTTTTCTGTAGTAATTTAAACTAAGAATTGTTTAGTTGTGTATGTGATGATGCATTTTCTGAAAAGCTGTATTACCCAAGGAGTGTTCAACCATTTCTGCATTGTCACAAGTTGTTAACTTCATATGAGCATTCTAGTTGTGTATATTACATGTATTAAACATATCGAAAAACAGTAATATATATTATCCCTTCAGTGAAGGTCCATGCTATTTTATTATGTCATAAAATCTCCATAGAGTTATTATTATTTTTAGTGTATATGTTTTAAATGGAAACAAAATAAAAAGGTTATTTCTTCTGGTGCTGTCTGGGGTTTTTCTGGCTTTAATATATGACATATGGGTGGACATAAACTAAATGGTCGAAGGTATGTGGACACCTGACTATCACCCCCACATCCGGGTTTTCCCTAAACTGATGCCACAAAGCTGAAAGCAGACAATTGTCTCAGAAGACTTTTATATGTTGTAGCCCCTGTTCACAAAGTGAGCTTCATGAAGACATGGTGTGTTAATAATGGTGTGGAAGAACTTGAGTGTCCTTCACAGAGCCCTGACCTCGAATCCCACTGAACACCTTTGCGATGAACTGAAATGCAGACTGAACCCAGTGCCTGACATCAGTGCCTAATGCTTTATTGGCTGAAAGATCACACTCCAATATCTAGTGAAAAGCCTTCCCAGAATTGTGGAGGGTGGAGGTTATTGTAACAGCAAAGAGGGGCAACAGCTGAAGTAGGATGTTCAGCAAACACATTTGGATGTGATGGTCACATATTCACAAACATTTGGCCATATAGTATATGTTAAAATGTAGTGTACTATGATGTGACTCCTCACCATTATCAATGTAGTTTAAAATCTCTTGATATAAATTATTGCACATGAGTCTATATTGAGTTTATCTTCTATGTTTCCTGTTTGTCATTGGTGTATAATCGCATCATTGTGTCATGGATTTATTTTTCACAACAATGACACCCAAGATATTACATCATGTATGTCATTATAATGACAGTTAAATAATAAAAGTTGCATTCTCTGCTTCGTTTTTTTCTTTTAATGTACCTCCAATGAAAATCCATAAGAATTCTATTTTTTACAATATAATTCCAAAGCACTAGCTTAGATAGCTGTAAAAGCTGGCGTGGATTAAAGTGCTAGTTAAAATAGAAGGATGAGACATGCTTGATAGAGACAGTGGAATTTTTATTGCCACAGATTGCCCTGCTTTCTAAATGCTTGTGTTTTTTTTTTTCTATGCTTTGTCACAATTCATCTCCCCGAACTTTGTAAAACGAAGTAACACCGATATATATGGCTATGTGAAACTTTACCAGAATGCCTCTGAGGAGACACATAGCTGAGAACAGCTGTGGTTCATCCTGCAGTGGGCTAAACATTTGGCCCTGATTGAGGTGCATCTGCAACATTACTTATATAATCTTCAAATCTAACATTTTCAGCAATTAGTTTTCAACACAGAAATGCTTTCAAATCAACAGACATAACCTTCTTTTATGGTTCACATTAAAGAATCAGTATTCATGACAGCAACGATTTTCTAGGAAATATTCTATCTCTGTCTTCAATTCACACACAAAGGCTTTCTCTATTGGTGTGAATACAGTATAAATCTCTCATTTAGTGCTGCTGGGCTTAGTTACATAATCTTTGTTCCTGTTCCATTCTCCACTACAGAGATACATGTTTTGCTTGGTGTCCTGTGAACGGTGCAGTAATGAGAAACATGCCTTATTAAAACAGCAGGGCCACTGTTAATTATCAGCTAAACCTGGAGCCTCCTGAATTATACTGTACTTAAATGCTTAGGCCTGACATTTATAAAGTTCCGCTTTACGCACTGAATGTTCCATTATTTCTTTCAATACATTCTGTGGTTTGAGGTACTTTAGTGAAAAATGAAAATAATGACATTTACTGTGAGGAACAGTGACATTTACCTTTTCCCCTGCTGAAGCCTGGGAAATTGCAGTGGCAGTAATTTATTGCATCTGAGGGCACTGGAGAACTCACTAGGTAAGCAGGAATTAAGTTAGTGTATAGTGTGTGTATATGCTTATCTTATAGAATTTTAGATGATTACAATGTTTTTGTTATTTATATATTTTAAAAATCCCTCTCTCTCTCTCTCTCTCTCTCTCTCTCTCTCTCTCTCTCTCTCTCTCTCTCTCTCTCTCTCTCTCTCTCTCTCTCTCTCTCTCTCTCTCTGTCACCACAATTTCCCCACAGACCTTCACACCAGTCATGACAATCATGTATAACATGATCCTTCTGTAGATTTGCGGAAAAGGTCAACTTTGACCTGAGTACAGAAAATATTCTAACTGTAAAACCCTGAGTAAAGTTCTATATAACAGTCTGACTCAGTAGAGGCAGGGATCAGTCTCTTTCATATTTAACATCCGCTTTATCCCACATTCCCTCAAGCAAGTTCAGTGATGTAATGACAGTCATGATTAGTAGATGCGTAAGAATGCAGTGAGTAAGTGTGAATAGGCTGTGTGCCCAGTGTTCCATGAGTAAACTTTCACAGGGACCCTGACCTGGTTAAAATGCGTCACCGAAGAAGAAAATGAATGAATAAATGAATGAATGAATGACCAATTCACACATTTATAACTGAGTAATATAAGTGAACTGACTCAGTAACACACATTAAAGAACATCTGTATGAAATATCAGTAGAGGTTTATTAAATACTACTTTTATACATTTACAAATGTATTTCTCAGATTTTCAGATACTGTACACTCTTAGATTTTCTTGGAGCACTGAGAGTCTCGAATTGACGTCAGTCTTCAAGTTGGTGACATTTTTACAGAAAGAGCCCCTTTTTTGGATGTAGTCAGGAGTACAAGGCAAAGTAAGGGAGTGAGAGTGTACAGTAACACGATTCCAAGTACTTAGCTAGAGGAATATTTCCACTCTAAAAGGAGGAGTGGAATGTGTACTGGCTGTTCTCTATTGATAACAAGACGAGTGAGACAAGGGGAGGAGATCATACTGTAATTCATCATTTGTCTTTTACAGAACCATCTCCAAACCCCAGTGAGACTAGACTAGCTACTTTCCCTGTGGTCACTTAACCTCTATATGTCCAAATCCACACAACATACACTTTATTAGACTAAGATGATTATACAAAGTGCTAGATTTACTCAAATAAGTTTACAATGCGGTTAATGTTGTATTTTATATACTTTCAAAACCTTCAAAGAACAGATTTCCGAGTCATCATGGTTTAACATTTTTTTTTAAAACAAGAAACTCTTTAGAAAGAGTGACGTTTAAAGTGTTACTCTACAGTCCTCCGCAAGAGGGCAGCACAGCCATGTGAACTAAAACCTATAGGCTCTCATTCTCTTACTGAACAGACCTGATTAAATAAATACATAAAAATTTGGCAATAATCCATCATATGTTGATGCTACTCTGAGAGGAGGAAAGGTGCTAACTGACATTTAACCTAAAGCTATAACAAGTTAAAACAGGAACAACTTTGAACATTTTTGGAAACTCAACTTACCTTTTTGGCTCAAGGCAACTTCAGGTCAGATTTATGAATGCAACAAGACAGTTGATGTTGTTTCCTCATTAGTTTTAGAATGAAGAATGAAGTCATGTAATGGTTCTCATTATGCCAAGTTTAATGTGTACATTAAACTGACGTACAGTATGTACCAATTAAATCCGAGCCAACATTCTGTTGCACTCAACATGCAGTAGAATATTATTGAAAAAACTTCCCAAGGCTTTTTAAAATGTTTTTATTCATTTTACTCAAACTTTATCTTACATTAAAAAAAACAAGCTGAACAAATTCACAGCCAGAAAAAAACTTTTTTTTTTTAATTTACAAAGAGAACAAATAGACTTTCAAATCCAACCTATAACATACTGGGTTAATCTAAACAACCCAAACTAGCCATTACAAATACCCCCCAAAAAAAAAAAAAAAATGTAAGTTCTATTTTGTTTTGTACATTTTTTTGTATTTATAATTTGTTTAATGATCAAAACTTTCTGTTCTAGTATAATCAGACTAATATAGAATATGTTTGCTTACTATCCACTGTCTCAATCAGTACAATTCTTAAAACAATCCCAAAATACTCAACGTATGGCTAAAAGGAGCCACGTAGGATTCGTCCGTGATGTTGCTATGCTTTCAGTGTCCTCTCCTCTTTAATCTAGAACATGGATGCAAATATTGGAAAAACGTCCTACCATTTATTTGCATTTAAACAAATTGCTGATGGTCATTTCAAAAGCTGCTTACTCATTCAGCTTTGATGGAAAAGTCACATTTAGACTTAAGATCTGATGTCTTGGGTACAATGATCAAATTCTGTTCAAGTTTTGAAGTAGACACTGCCATTTTGCTGGAATAGTGACTTGGCCTTAAAATTAGTCTCAACTCAAGCAAACCTGATCTGCAACATGGAAGCAGGTAAGCTAACTTACAATATCACTTGACGATGAGCTAAAGGAAATAATTCAGCTTGGGAGGTCAAGATATTGTGTGTTAATGCAGTCTATGGCTGAGTCTATGCAGTCTATAGGGATTTTTGTCATTTGGTCCATATATAGTACTAAAAGTGTATCTCTTGTACTGTATAGTATTATTCTGTCAATTGTACCTCCTTGTCTTTTAAATTTGATAAAGATATACAGTATATATAAAGCTAGAATAGAGCTCAGAAAACAGTGCTCAGCTTACTAGAGAACTTAACATTAATCAGTTTGTCACTTTGGGGCAGGGGAGCCACTGAAACACATCATAGACTCTGCAGTTCATTCATAAATCTGTGGTCTTTTACATAATACTACTATGCTTTTTGCATGCAATTTCCTATCTCAGAGCAATTTTAAATTGCAAATATGGCATCTGTTGACAGATATTTGCTACCCAGGAATGTTATTCCAAGTGACATATAATACAAACTAAGAGAATATATAACTCATCCCACCAGATGATCTACTTGTCTTTTACCGTTAAATGTTACTCAGATGCATCATTTCAAGTATCTGTGACTCATAAAGCAGATTCTTCTGTGAGTCAGATCTTATGTAGTGCTAGATTTACTATAGGCCTGGTTTTCTCACTGATCAAAACTTGCCTAAAGTTCCTGACTGACAGATAAACTCCCACAGGCACAGTACACAGTAGATTTTATTATCGGAATGTTACCTGTGAAATCTCAGGCAAAAGTATGTGTATAGTTCAAACATGAATCACCTAAAGAAACTATTTTCTGGGCAGAATATCATGAACTGCTGATAGATGAGTTTGTGCTTTGTCAGCATTTTTTGCCGAAAATACATTTAAGAAGCAGAGCATAATTTTATTCTATTATTATTATTATTATTATTATTATTATTATTATTATTATTATTATTATTATTATTATTTTATATAATTTTCTTTTTTTGAACATTCTTTATTCAAATATACAGAATACAAAATGGCATATTTTTAATTTGCGACTTTTTAAAGAGCAACATTTCTAGTTTATTCAAATAATAATATTTATGTATTGATTTTCTGATAAGGTATCAAATGAAATGCCTAATTTCTTTTTGATACTTAATTTAGAATTTTGTTTCTTAGAATGAATCTTTTCACATAATTTATTGTTAATTTATTTATTTTACAGTGTCAAGGCATTTAGTGTTGTGATATTGTGATGTATTTTCTTTTCACAGAGTACTCCAAGCGAGTGTATCAGGGAGTCCGTGTCAAGCATACTGTCAAGGATTTGCTGGCTGAAAAGAGATCACGACAAACCAGTGGCCCACGTTTTGCTGTAAGTTCAACATCTAATATGTTGGGCCATTTAGCCTAAAGCTGAAATTCAGTCTGTGACAGCGTTTCCATGCACTTTTTTATTTATTGCATGCAAACAGACAGTTAAAACAGTTGGTATGGCTATCTGGTAACATTATGCATGGCTTTGCACTTTTATTTGCCCACGGGATTATCGTTGTATTTTAATGATTCTTGAGTCTTTGGTCCTAGGTATATGCCTTTTTCAATCTGGCTCCTTTCTCCATCCCGTGTGGTAATGTAAAGCCCATCAGCAAATACCAAAACATAAGCAATAAGTACCTAAAAGGAACAGGGCAATCACATGTGCTTTCACAATGAAGGCAGCAACAATAACCAACAATGAAAATGGTCACGAACACCATGCCACAGCAAGTTAAGCTGCCGTTTTGGTCTGTGGTCTGCCTATGCAAAGTCAAAGTCTCGCACACCTGCCCAGTAATATTGTTCTTCCTGCAGACCACAGACAAGTCTGCCATTGTTGCCCCAGACAGACTAGAATAAGGCTTTTTGACTTCTTGCTGCTGCAGCAACGCCAGCTTTTCATGGATAAGTCCTCACTATTGTTTCTCAGTGGAGCCGCTTCTGTTTGCATTGCCATCTTAACTTTGGATTCATTCACGCAGTATAAGAAAAGAAAGCTGAAATACAAGCACACAAAAAACAGGTTACTTTGCACACAGCAACGCATGGCACGGCAGCACACGCATCATGCATAGGCATGAATAAACATCTCTCCACTGATTTTCTTTTTTTTTTTTTAAATGTTTAAAGCCACAAAATGTGACCTGTAAAAAAAGATGTCAGCAAAATTCTCTTTATTTACAAATGCGATACTTTAAATTTCTTCCTTACAAATAAACAGCAACGCTTAATGCAAAGTATTTTAGTACATTTCTGTAAGTTGTGGTTGTGGTGAGGATCATGACTTAACAACTGTAAAATATACTAGAGAGAATTTTTATATATTTATTTATTTATTTATTTATTTATTTATTTATTTATTTATTTATTTATTTATTTGTTTATTTATTTGTTTATTTAAGATATCACTTAAATTTAAATGTTTGTCTTTTTATGTTATTTAATAATTAAAAATGTAGCTGCAAATATCTGGAAATATCCAAGTGTCAATGTGGTCATAGAAATAAAATCATG